>NC_060280.1:56929826-57001672 GCF_021613505.1 Equus quagga | reverse complement strand
GCAGCGGAAGACTGGCCCTGAGCTAAGAGCCATGCCCATCTTCCTCTACTTTATATGTGGGATGCCTACTACAGCATGGCTTTTGCCAAGCGGTGCCATGTGTGCACCTGGGATCTGAACTGGCGAACCCTGGGCCGCCGAGAAGTGGAATGTGCGCACTTAACCGCTACGCCATTGGACTGGCCCCATCATTTTTAGTTTTGTTTTTTATTTTAGATGCAGCTTTTTTTTAAATTTAATTTTTGTTTCATGGTTATGTAAAATATTTACATAGCTTCAAAGACAAATCTATAAAAGAAGGTATATTTGGACATCTATCTTTTACTTTGCTCTTTCCTGACCTATAGGTGACTTTAAGAACAGTTTTTGTCCTATCTTTCCATTTAAAAATATTAACAAATATAGGTAAATGTTAGCATTCCATACCCATTCTTCCACATTTGCTTCTTTTTTTAGATATCCTGGCGGTTGCTTTAGATCAGTGCACAGGAGTGTTGGCCTTGCTTTTACAGCTGCACCATACCCCTTTGTGTTGATTTGGCTAGTCCTCTATTGTTAGACATGCAGGTTTTTTCTTTAGTCTTTTACTATTATAAATAGTGCTGCAATGAATAGCCTGTATATACACCTTTTGTATTTTTGCCAGAGTATCTTTGGGATAGATTCCTACGAGTAAAACTGCTAGAAATTGCCACCTCCTCCCGTTTAGGATTGTATCACTTTGCATTCTTACCAGCAATGGTCAGAATTACTGTTAAGCTTTCTGAAGTGTCAAAAAAAACAGCTCCAGAACAGCCCATGGATTCCCATCGCCAGTTTCATGGATTCCTAGAGTTGAGAGACCTCAGAATTGGAAGCACTGCTACTCAAAGTGTGGTCCGTGGACCAGCAGCACAGGCATCACGTGAGAGGTTTGAAATGCAGAATCTTCAGCTTCTCTCCAAACCTCCTGAACCAGAACCTGCAATTTAACAAGGTCCTCAGGTGATGCATATCGCATTAAGGTTTGAGAAGCACTGGTCTAGAGCTGTGCTCTTCAGTCCTGTAGCCACCAGCCACATGTGGCTATCTGAGTTAAAAGGAATTACAGTGAAATAAATTGAAAAATTCAGTTCCTTGTTCACACTACTAGCCACATTTCAAGTGGCTATTGAAATGAGGATGACAAACTTTTCCATCACTGCAGTACCTTTTATTAGACAATGCTGGGCCATGGCTACACTGTCCAGTATGGTACCTCTAACCACAGATGGCTGTTTTAATTTAAATTGAAATTACATAACATTAAAAATTCACTTCCTCATTCACATTAGCCCTGTTTCAAGTGCTTACTTGCTACATATGGCTAGAGGCTGCTGTATTGGATGGTGCATAGATACAACATTTCCATCGCAGAAAGCTCTATTGGACACCTTTGGTCAAGAGGTTTCCAAAAGCCTGGGTGAGCCAGAGGAAGAAAGAAAATGCAATTCATTGAGTACCTAAAGTGGTAGGTCCTTTTACATAGGTTACATCAATTAACCCTTGAACCCCCATTTAAAAAAAAAAGAAACAGTCTTTGAGAGGCTGACTTATTCAATTTCTTAACACTAACAAGAGCTGGAGTTAGGCCCTCTGATTCAAAGTCTAGAGTTTCTTCCACTGTGTTCCTCCTTTCCTGAAGGCTACACGTGGGGTGCTGTCTCCACCAGCGTTTTACAAAACAAAACAAATGACACGAACCACTGTTTTTCACTTGTCTGCTCCTGTTTCTCTTATTTTGCATGTTTCAAATTTAAATTTAGATCCCAGTTTTATCGAACTCCTGAGCTCATATTCCTTCCACTATAACATTCCTTGAGTTCACATCTAAGGATCTCCTATCTACAAAATTTGTCTACCTTGCCTTTTTAACATGATGGCATCTCAATAATTAATTGCAGCATTTATTCATTAACTTAATAAACATTTACTGAGTGCCTAGTCTAAGTAAGACATAATCCAATGGGGAAAAAGAAAATGCAAATTTGCCTTCCTTTTAAGGTAATAATATATATGACTGCCTTTTCTTTCTTTGAAATGTGGCTTTCTTGGCAACTTTGAGTTTTGAATATGCCTTCATTACATCAGAATGTGGGTTTTTCCAAACTGCTAGCTACTTATGCTTATTAGAAGTAGACGATACACTAATTGCTAAATTTTTGAGTCATAGAAATGTAGATATGGAAAGAATATAACAGGTCCTCTAGACTGCTGCTCACTGTGTAAAGAAAAACTACTTCTTGATTTTTGTAGCTTGCTTCCAATATAATTTAAAATGCTCTAGTAATAGACACTGGATAACCTGTGTGTTAAATGTGAGGAATTGGTCTAAATGAATATTTCTTTTCAGATTTATAATAGGATTTTTATGGAAGTGCTGGAAGTTATTATTCTGTACCAGGTATTTACAGGTGGCAGATGTGATGGATTTTAAAATCTCCCCAATAAAGCTATGCATTATAGAAGTCTTTTAGCTCTGATAGTAAATCCTGCCTTTAGCTGACAATGTGCAACCTAGCAGTACAGATTTATTGAGACATGAAGTAAAAAAAATGTGTGATTTGCATTTAAACAATGCATTTTATCAGTCATTTGGAACTCCTTTTTACTTCAAATAATAGGGAGAGAATAATTCAGTGGTGCCATCCTCATTGCGTATTAGATTTGACGAGGAGGCTTTTAAAATAGACTGGTATTTGGACCCCACCTCCTGAGAGTCTGATTCAACTGGCTTGGGCTGTCAGTGTTTTTTTTTAAAGCCTCTGATGATTTTTTTTAATATACCCTAAGGAGCGGACTGTTGGTCTAACTCGATGTTGCAAATGAAGAAGTAAAGAAATGAATCACTCCCATCCTTGTGTTGCATGTATGTTTTCTGTAATGTTTGTTTTATGCATGTAGTATTTGAATTAGGTAGAAACACATGATACCCTTTCCTTTGTTCCTGAATCTTCCTGGAAATTGTTCACCTTTCTGGTCTGTGATCAAGTGTCTCATCCTCTGTGAACTGTCTCTGGAGAGTCTTGACCCTTCCTTCCCCTTGGCTACAAACATATCTCGATTTTGACACTTTCCCGTTTTATTGTGCTTCTGTGTTAGGAGGGCTGTCTCCTTCACTAGAAAGAAAGCTCCTTACCGTGTTCAACAACGGCAAATATCCTTTAAGCACTTGTATGTGCCAGGCACTCTGTTCATCATGGAGGAGATGATGTCCTTGTCCTCTTGGGGTGTAGCATCGTTGGGGAAGGAGAACCACAAGCTGGGTGGGTGCTGGGATAGAGGGATGTGGTATTTTTTTCAGGGCACACAGTATGAGCTCCTGATCTGGTCTGGAGAGAAGAGGGTCTGGCAACTGGGAAATATGTGGGTCTTAAATTCTGAATTCCTTGTGCTTGGCACACATCAGGTGCCCGACAAACTTTAGTGAATACATGACTCAAGAGCTTACTGACTGAATAAATAGAGAAAAGAAGATGTAATTTCAAGAAAGCATGTACTTGAGTATGTGTTTTGGAATGGGAGGGATGTTAAGATGTGTACTTAGGTTCTCTGGAAGAAATAAGGGGAATAATAAAATGCCTTAAAAATCTTTTCAATCCTTAAGTGCTTAAATTCATACAGTGTAGCCCAATAGTAATGTAGTCAGAAGTGACCTTACTCAGTTTATCTTCCACCTGTTTCCTAGCCCTACCCGCAATGATCCATAGCTCTTGTTTGCTTGGCTTTCTGATGC
The DNA here is from genome assembly GCF_021613505.1 of Equus quagga. Lineage (NCBI taxonomy): Eukaryota > Metazoa > Chordata > Mammalia > Perissodactyla > Equidae > Equus > Equus quagga. The sequence goes on along the minus strand of NC_060280.1, from coordinate 56,997,918 downwards.
CCTGGCTCCCACAGCGTGAAGCTGCCTTGGGAAACAAGTCTTGAAGTTGAACCATATCCTGCCATTGAAGTTCACTTCAGTGGAGATTCCGTTTGAAAAACCGTGACAGGATATATCCCACGGTTCGATGCACGTTGTGTCTGGCAGCTTCCCTTAGAAAGAAACAGGTTTTGTTACGGTGTAGAAAGTCCCTGTGTTCAGTTCAGAATTCACATGAACTAGGACCTTGTGGTGAAATGCAAATACTTAAATGTGAAGCCATAAGTAACAAAAAATGTTTTGAGGGCTTTGATACCTCTCTCTACAAGTCTGTGTTTTTCTCTTCCTTCTCTCTTTATTCAACTTCCATCCCCGTCAGCTTCCCTCTCTCTCTCTCTCTCTCTTGCTCACTCACCCGCTCGCTCTCCTCTTGCTCTCTTGCTTTTCCATTATAGATGAGGTCATTATGATTTGGAGCCAAGTGAAGTGCATTCCTGTAACTTTAAATCTCCATACTCAATCCGTGACTCTCCTTTTTTTTTTGAAGATGGTTATACTTTATAGTTGGAGGACAGTTTGCTTAATTGTGCTATTTTAGAATGCAAATATGAGCTTACTAGAGGAATTTTGTCAATTTGGGAACACGGCTTAGTGCTTCCACACTTCTTATTCTCACTTATTTCAAATGTATAATTGCTTTTGAGTCCTTTATAGGATGTGAAAAATGTTCTGGATTTGATTAGGTTGTCAGCCACTTGATTATTTTCGGTGCCCTGTACTTTGGACATCCAATGCCTTCCTGACATACAGGGGAGCAGTCTTCATACTGGTAGGAGAGAAATGAGGCTAGACTCCTTTCCTGACATGAAGGTGAGGAGCAAGGATCCTTTGAAGAAGGGGTTTTTTAATATAAGCTCTGTTATATTATAAAATCATAATGGAGAAGTGAAGGAGGGTACGTTCTCTACAGAGAGGGACATGGGGAAAGGAGAGTGAGAAGAAAGATACAGAAGATAAGAAGATATCAACTGTGAGGGATGACCTCACTTGCTGTCCCAAGACCATGTGCTGGAGGGGGACAGCAGAAGTTTAATGGTCAGAAAATTTGCGCATTGACTCTGCTCGTGTATCATCTTAGGCAAGACACTCCCCTCTTCTGGGCCACAGTCTCTTCAACTTAAAAAAATGGGCAATTCTGAGACTTTCTTCCAGGGAAGAGAGGAGGAGAAGTTTCCCTAGATTCTTCTCTTGAAGCAAATTTGAACCTCCTGATGTAGTCTTTCAATAGCTGAGAGCACTGACTTCCTCTGCCTTTTATGAACTGTATGACTGGGGGTGAGTTGCGGAACCACGCTGAGTCTCATTTTCCCCAGCTGTAACAGGGGTCTGCTAAGACTTTTCTCAGGGCTATTGTGAGGATTATGTTGAGAATGTGTGCTATGATGGTACTAATTGAACAACGAAATTGGAGCCATTTCCTTGGCCAGGTGCCCTTCTCCAAATGATTCCTGAGGGCAGTATGTGACTGGGGACAATGACACAAAATGAAAGCAATTTTCACTCTTTGGCTTTGGCCCCATACACTTGTAGACTTCTAGTGCCCTCCAGTAGGACTAAGTGGTGAATTCTTATGTCTAGGATAGGGCAGCATAAAATCCAGACTTAATGCAAACCATGCCTCCTTCAGGAAGGAGTGGGCACAAGAGAAAGGAGGTAGCAACTCGAGATCCAGTTTCCCTTATCAGCCTGAGACAACAGAGCAACCCTAGAAAGAAGAATAGAACACTGTTGTGGGAGCAAGTCCTTAACCCTTTGCTCACCTGGGTGAAAATCCCCTTCACTAGCCCAATAAAGTGTCTTTAGATCTGACCGGTTCCTGATACTGTTCCTCCTCCTTGAAGAGTGGAGGTTCCTTCACTTCCTTCCTTTTGAGAGTAACAGAATAAACTATGTGAGGGAATAGAACCCCTTGAAGAGCATTCTAGCAAAACAAGTAAAGTTGAAGATGCTTGTGACCTATGACCAATAATTCCACTCTTAAATATGATTCCTTTAAACCTCATGACCCAAATAGAAAGTCATTATATTTGTAGGGTACTCTGAGTTCACTGCTTCCAGCAGATGCCTTAAGTGGTCCCCATCAGGCCATCCTGAGTGCTGAGGAGATTCTATCTTAGCACATCAGTAACCCGTGTGCACCAGTTTGCTAAAAACCAGAAAAATGCTTAGATATGTGTATCAGGAGACATGCGCAAGAATGTAGAGGCATTGTTTACAAGAGCAAAAAAAAAATTTGGAATACAACCTAAATATCAATAAGGGTATGGATAAATAAAGTGTGATATATTCATGTAGTGGAGTACTGTATAGTAATGGAAAGGAATGAACTAGAACTAATGTATCAATATGGATGATTCTCAAACAGTGTTGATCAAAACAGCAAGTTGCAAAAGTATACATACAGTATGAAACTGTTTATATGAGATGTAAAAACAAGCAAAACAATGATATTTATTGCTTAGGAATACTTATATAAATATTAAAATATATGGAAATGCATGGAATAATAAATACCAAGCTCTGGAAAGTATTACCTCAGGAGGGCTAAGAGATTGGGGAAAACACAAGGGGGATATGTTGATATTGCTAGTGTTTTATTCCTTAAGCTGCCTGATAGATATATGAATACAGGTTGTTTATGCATTATACTTTGTTATATTTTAAATATCCTTTAAGAAATTTTTAAATTAAAAATTAAAGCTATGAGAGAGTAGTCCAAGATGAGGCTGGAGAGCTGGTCAGAGGTCAGATGGTAGGTTGGCGTGTAGGCATTTTTAAAGTTTGGCTTTCATCTAAGGGCAAAGGGGAACCACTGAAAGATTTTAGACATAGGAACGATCCCACTGGATCAGCTTCTGAACGTTGACTCCGGCTATAGTGTAGAGGTTGGATTTGTGGAGAGCGGGAGTGGAGCGGGAAGAGCAGTTAGGAGAAATTTGCTTCAATTCAAACTGTAGAGCGTCTCCTCTTGGATACACCATCTTCTCTTACTTCCAGAGTGTTCTTCCTGCCTTGTTCTCTCCCTGCCTCTCTGGCCATACCCTTTCATCCCCATCTCTACTTCCTTTTCCTCCTCTGGCCCCTTAAATGTTCCTGTTTCCCAGAGTATTTCTTTCTTTCTTTTTTTTTTTATTGAGGTTGCATTGATTTATAACATTATGTAAATTTCGGGAGTACTTCATTGTATTTGACCTCTGTATAGCCTGCATCCTGTTCACCACCAAAAGCCCAGTTGCCATCCGTCACGGTACCCGTGTGCCCCTTTACTCCTTCGCCTCCTCCCACTCCCTCCTCCCCAGAGTGTTTCTTTTTCACCCCGTTTTCTTTTCAGTTTTTAGGTATACATATGTTTTAGTGATCTCATTTGTATCCCAACTTCAATTACCACTTTTGTGCTTATGATTCCCAAATTTATTTCCCCAACCCAATCCTTTTTCCCAGCTCCAAACTGCCTACTGGCCTTTTCTTCTTGATTTTCTCACAATTAAGCAAAATCCAGCGTGTCCAAAATGGAGTTATTTGCCTTTCCAAATGTGCTTTTTTCTCCTGTCTTTGAGACTGTGATTAACCATGTTGCTATCTTTCCAGGTATTTGATCCAGAAAACCCAGTGTTATTCTAGATTCCTTTGTCTCTGCCAGCTTTCTTTTAAAGAAACATGGTTTCCAAGTTAGGAATTAAGGGTAATGTTTTGGTGCTATGTGCTGTGACATATGTACTATAACAGAGCTAGGGACCCAGAAATGCTCAATTCCTGCCTCGCAAATCACTTTACTCCCTCCTAGTTAGAAGATTTCAGTGATCTTACCACTAGCAAGATAAAATACCACTCTAGAGCATTATGTATCAGGCTTTTCTTGATCTGGCTTCTGTTGACTTCTCCACCTTCATCTGCAGCCATTTTTCTCTCCTACGCTCTGAGAAGCAGCTACACCAACCGACTTGAAACCCCTGAATGTGCCATATTGTTTTAGGGTTCTGTGCCTTGGTATATGCTATTCCTTCTGCTTGGAATGCCTTTCCTTACTGTGACTGACTAGTGAAGTCTTGAGGTTTTTTTTAACTAGCCCATTTTTGCACTTGTCTGGCTGTGCCCTAATTACTAGTTTACATGACTGTTTATCCCCAGTAGTCCCTGAGCCTCTGTGGCACGGAGACTGTGTATTCAGTTTTGTATCTTCATAGCCTGGCACTATGGTAGGGAGTGGTAGATGCTGTACAAGTGTATTAAGCGGAGCTGGCCTGGTGGCGCAGCGGTTAAGTGCACACGTTCCGCTTTGGCGGCCTGAGGTTCACTGGTTCGGATCCCGGGTGCGGACATGGCACCGCGCGGCAAGCCATGCTGTGGTAGGCGTCCCACATATAAAGTAGAGGAAGATGGGCACAGATGTTAGCTCAGGGCCAGGCTTCCTCAGAAAAAAGAGGAGGATTGGCACGTTAGCTCAGGGCTAATCTTCCTTGAAAAAAATACAAAAAAAAAAAAAAAACCATTAAAAAAATAAAGTGTATTAAGGGTTGTCTCACTCAGCAAACTTCCCGTTTCTTTTTCTGCCCTTGTGCTAGGATTGTTTGAGGTTAGTTGCAAATTACTGAAACAAATATTCCGGAGGAGAGAATACATTGTAAACTCTTAGAACAGATATTCTGTGTCTTCTGCTGTTTTGGTGTTTTCTCCTTTGTTTAGAGCAACTCTGGGAGGAGTCTTTACACAGAGAACATTTGAAATACAGATTACAATGTTCTCAATCCTGGTCCCTGACCCTTCTAGGAACTGTCTGTCTTCATCATCTGTTTTTAATTCTCTTTTTGTCAGTCTTCAAGTTTTCACTCACATTGCCTTCTGCTCATCTCCCGAACGTGTTTAAGTTTCCTTGATCCTTTAACAAGATAATTAAAAAAAACCTTGTCCTCCACTCTGCTGCTTGTTCTAAACTCTTTCCCCATCTCTCTTCTCCTTTTCATTATTTTTTTCAAAGAGCTATTTGTGTTTGGTGCCTTCACTTGTTCATGTTCTGCTCACTCAGCTTCCTGGAATCTGACTTTGGACATTACCGCTAACAAAAAGCTTTCCTTCAAAGGTATCTAGCACCTTCCAGCTTGACAATCCAACTGTGTTTCTTTAGCCATAACGTCACCTCTTCTCTCTCTAGGTTTTGACATTGTAGTGTTGATGATCTTTCCCTTTTAAAATGTTTTGCCACTCTCAGCTTCTGTGTCATGGCACTATCGTACTTTCTTGTCTTTATCCGATTATTGCATTTCATTGGGAAAGTGGGGAAGTGTCTTATATTTGGGGTTACCATATATTTGGGCATATATGATAATTTCTTTATCCATTTACACTCATTCAATAAATATTTATTGAGTAAGAACAAAGTGCCAGGCACTGGATATGTTGTGGAGAGCAAAACAGATATGGTTTAACTTTCTAATGTCTGGAGTTTCAACTTTGTATCTGTTATCTATTGTCATAAAGCAGATTACCACAAGCTTAGTGGCTTAAAACAACAGACATTTATTATCTCACAGTTTTTATGGATCAGGCATCTGGGCATGGCTTTGCTCTGCCCTCTCCTTCAGGGTCTCTCACAAGGCTGCAGTCATGGTGTCAGCCAGGGCTGGAGTCTCATCTGAAGCCTTGACTGGGAAGCAATCTGCTTCCAAGCTGTGATTTTTTTGTTTTTTGGTGAGGAAGATTGGCCCTGAGCTAACATCTGCACCAGCCTTCCTCCATTTTGTATGTGGGATGCTGCCACAACATGGCTTGATGAGTGGTGTATAGGTCTACGCTCGGGATCTGAATCTGCAAACCGTGGGGTGCTGAAGCAGAACACGTGAACTTAACCACCATGGCGCTGGGCTGGCCCCAAGCTGATGTTGATGTCAGCAGGATTCATTTCCTTGTGGACTGTTGGGCTGAGAGCCTCAGTTCCTTGCTGGTTGTTGGCCACAGGCCACCCCCAGTTCTTTGTGATGTGGACCTCTCTCCAGGGCAGCTTGTTTCATGAGAACCAGCAAGGAAGAGAATCAGTAGAGTTGGTTAGCAAGATAGAAGTTATAACTTTATGTAATATGTTCATGGAAATGACATCTCATCACTTTTATTGTATTTTAATGGTTAGAATCAAGTCATAGATCCAACCTACACTCAAGGGGAGGAGATTACATGGAGCAAAAATACCAGGAAGCGGTGATTCACTGGGGGCCAACTTAGAGTTGACCTGTCACAAACCTCTTATTGTTTTTTCTTAGATGTTCCAGCCCTCTCAATTTCTACTGCTCTCAGATTGAACTCACTGCCCTTCTCTCCCCCAAACTTGCTTCTCATCCTGTATTCCCTGTCCTGGTCAGCAGCCTCATATCCGTCCAGTCATCTAGTCTAGACCCAGAGATCATTTTCATTACCTCCTCCTGAGGTTTAATGGGTCACGAGGTCCTGTACATTCTACGTCTGTGGCGTCTTTCATATTGTTCTCTACTTCCCAGTCACACTGATGTGGCTTTAGCTCAGATCTCACTTTGGCCTGCAGCATTATATTAGCCTTCTACCTGGCTTCTCTGACTAGTTTCCTTTCTCATCAATCCTTCTCACAGCCATCAGTGCTGCTTTCATAAAACCCTCTGTTCAGAAACCTTCGTGGCTCCCAGCTGTCAATGGCACAAAGGCCCAACTTCTCAGTGTGCCATTCAGACCTTTTTACAGTCTGACCTCTGCTTACTTTTCCAAGCCTCTTGTCCACCACTCTCTGCAGCTGCCCTTATGCCCCAGGCACACTGGGCCGCTTGATGTTTCCTGAACCCACCCCCGCATGTTCGTGCCTCTGTGCATTTTGGTACTATAGTTACTTCTTCTTGGATTCCCTTCTCCCCAGTTCTTTCTCTAGAAATCCTTTATATACTTACAAACCTTACTGAAAAATCACCTCTTCTGTGAAACCTTTCCCAATTTTTCCCCTGCCTCACTCAGAATTAACCAGTAGCACCTGTGTGTTCTCTCAGCCGTCTGCTTGCACCACTGTTCCAAGACTGTTGTTTTGTAGTTTGCTGTCTGTGGTTTTGTAGTTGGTTATTAAGATGCCTCTCTCTTCAAAAGCCAAAGGGTAGGGTCTGGGTCTTTTCTTCTATGCATCCGAAGTTCTTGCCCCTGGAGCAGTGATTCATAGTCTTGGCTGCACGTTGGAGGCACCCGGGGAACTTTGACCGTCACCGATGTCTGCGACCCACCCCTAGAGATGAGGATGTAGTTGGTCTTAGGTTCAGCCTCGATGCAGGCATTTTTAAAACCCGGTGATTCTAACAGGCAGGTAAAATTGAAAGCCACTGCTTCTGATCGAAGAAATCAAGTCTCTGGGAGAATGAAAGGACGACAAATGTTAAACATTTAATGAATAGGAAGACTTTAAAACTAGAGTTAAAGCTAAGTTTTTAAAACTCACACACACTTTAAATAGTCTAAGACATAGCTAAGTAATCAAAATGATCTCTAAATGGATGGCCAATGAAATGGGGGAATATGTATTTTTGTGGTACTGAAGGGAAATCAGAAATGTAAAAGAACAACAATGTAGTCTCTCAAAATCCAACACTTTACTCTTTTTCTTTTTGTAGGTTTTATTTTAAAGTTAGAGTTACAGAAAAGTTGCAAAGATAGTAGAGAGTTCCCGTGTAGCCTTCACCCAGCTTCCCCTAATGTGAACATCTTGCAGGACCGTAGTGCAGGGATCAAAACCAGGAGACTAATAGTGATGCAGTGCTTTTTAACTGAACTACAGACCTTACTTGAAATTCACCACTTTTTCCACAAACGTCCATTTAATTTTTTTTTTTGAGGAAGATTAGCCCTGAGCTAACATCTGCTACCAATCCTCCTGTTTTTGCTGAGGAAGACTGGCCCTGAGCTAACATCCATGCCCATCTTCCTCTACTTTATATGTGGGACACCTGCCACAGCATGGCTTGACAAGCACTGCCTAGGTCTGCACCCCAGATCTGAACTAGCAACCCTGGGCCACCAAAGTAGAACATGAGAACTTAACCACTGCGCCTCCAGGCTGTCCCCCCCCTTTTTTTTTTTTAAAGATTTTATTTATTTATTTTTCCTTTTTCTCCCCAAATTCCCCCAGTAAATAGTTGTATATTTTAGTTGTGGGTCCTTCTAATTGTGGCATGTGGGACGCCGCCTCAGCATGGCTGGATGAGTGGTGCTCCCAGGATCCAAACTGGCAAAACCCTGGGCCACCGAAGCCGAGCTCTCGAACTTAACCACTTGGCCACAGGGCCGGCCCCTTAATTTTTTATTTTTTTAAATTGAGGCCACATTAGTTTATAACATTATATAAATTTCAGGGGTACATCGTTATATTTCACCTTCTGCGTAGACTACATCATGTTCACCACCAAAAGTCTAGTTGCCATCGGTCACCATACACCTGTGCCCTTACCCCTTTTCTCCTCCCCCCACCCCCAAACACTTTAATTTTTGTGCTTATGCAGTAAGCAATAAAATGAAATAAAGAACCACCTGGAATAATTAGCATTTCCCTTTTTGTTTAGCATTAAAGTGTGTGTGTGTGGTGTGTGTCAAAGGTGTAACTTACTTGCAAGTTATTCTGATTTCCTCCTTTATTTTCTAGGAATATTTTGAAGACAATTGCCCTGGGTCAGCTCTTGTCCTTGTGCATATGTGGGACAGCCATCACCAGCCAGTATTTGGCAGAAAAATACAAAGTGAACACCCCCATGCTTCAGAGCTTTATCAACTATTGCCTGCTTTTTCTAGTTTACACAGTGATGCTCACATTTCAATCAGGTAGGTCAAATGGGAGAATTACCTTTTCAACACATTATCTTCATAAAAACTTTTGGCTTCTAGACACTTAAAAAATAAAAGGAGGCAAAACCAAGAACAGGAAACTATTGCTATTTTTATTAAAGTTATTAGAAAAGTATGACACCTCTGAATTCTATGAAAATAGTGACTAGAGATTTATGCGTAACTCTCTGAAATTGTTGGTTAAAATAAACAGCATCAAACTGTAACAGTAGTTGTCAAAAAAAAATATAAGTGCCATTGCAAGTGAAGTTTTATTTTTATTCCCTGTGGATGATAAAATTAAGAGACAGTATTAAAAACACTAAAAGAGTCAAGAACTTCACTCTCCAACATATATATTTCCAGCTAAGTGGAGAATGCTAAATGGAGCGTTGATTGCACACAGATCAAGTCTGTTGTGAGAGAAACAAAGACAAGGAATCGGCAAGGAGTTCACGTCTTGATCACTGGCTGGTTACGTTGTTATAGATTCATTGTAGAATTATCATTTCTCACTAGCTACCTTCCTATGTGTCGGGATAAATAACTTATTATTATTTTTTTCATTCAGTAGGTGTTTATTGAGCACCTACGGTGTGCCTTGCACCATGCTGGGCGGCACAAGATGTAGTGGTGAGCACAGTTGGACCTGGACCCTGCCCCGAAGAAGTTATGGTGTCCTTAGGATGCAGAAAGTCAAATGCCCATGGGATAGAGCCATTGGATCTGTGATGGGGGAAACTCAGACGAGGGACCCAGAGGAGGCTCCTGACCCAGCCAGGCATCCAGGGAGGGCTTCCCAGAAGAGGTGATGCCCAAGCGGTGTGGAGTCAGCAACGTGAAGAGGTGTGGGAGCAGGGCAATGTGTTCGGAGGGGAGGAGATGACATTTACAAAGGTGGGGCTGGCGAGAGAGAGGGAGGTGCACTAGCAGAGCCAGCCGGGCCCTGAGTGTGGGCAGGGTTTGGATAAAGGCGAGGAGGGAGAGAAGCAGGGGTGTGGGAGGTGATAGGTGAGTGTACGGTGGGAAGAATATTTTGGAGTCAGACCAATCGGGGTATGAATGCTCAGGTGAGTCATTTCTCTTCTCTGAACCTGAGTTTCCTCTCCCTAAGATGAGGGTAATGACAGCTTACAGGTCTGTAGTGAGGGTGACAGAAAACAGGGACAAGCTCCTTACACATTGCTTGTCAGAGAGAGGAGCCCATAGGTAGTTCCTCTTTTTAGTCCAGGCGCAAGAAACCATGTGGGCAAATGCCCAGAGGCAGGGCTGGGTCCTGGGAGACAAACAGCCCCCGGCTTGGGGCACACCCAGGGCCGGTGTGCAGAGCAGGGACCTGTGGCCACGAACGTCAGGGTGGCTTTGACATCGGACTTGGCTGAGGGCCTCGGAGATGCTCACCCTCCTGTGACTCCCATCCCAGAATTCACTGCATGCAAGCCCCTGAATGTCACTAGGATAGACTCGAGAAGGCCTCTTTGCTTGACAAGGATGTTTATCCGTTAGGGACTGCTTTCCCAAAGTTGTTTTGACTGCAGAACCTTTTTTCCAGTTGAAAGTGCCCTCAGAACCTTGGACAAAGCAGAGCTGCTCTAGTGGAGGGGGTGTGGGGGTGTCCCCGGGGTCCTGGTGGCTCGGTCTCCCCCACCCCACCCCATGGGCAGGCTGCCAGCCAATTTGAAAGCCTCTGCCCCGGGTGGGTTTAAAGGACCTGAAGCTGGAACCTGAGGAGATGGGGGCGGTGGGGGGGTGGGCAGGAGCCCCAGAGCTGGTGGCTGATGCCCACCCCACTGGCCGGCTTCCCCTTGACCCCCATTTCCACAGCCCGGTGTTCAGTCATGCAGGCTCAGAATTTTTCCTTCATCAGGGCCTGCAGATATAAGCAGACTCCTGGGGAGTAGCCCCTCAGCTGAAGTCAGTGTAAACTGGCCTCCTGTTTATTCATCCACAAAGCAGTAGTGGAATAGTCCTATTTATAGCTGCGTGACCTTGGGCGAGAGTCTTACACCCCACCCCCTGTGCCTCGGCCCTCAATAAATAACTTATTTTTGAAAGAAAATAGAAACCAGTTGTGGGAGCAGGGAAAACATCTTAAGGGGAAAGCACTACATTTGGCAAGAGCTTTAGGAATTGGAAATAGAAGTGGTACATGGTTAATAAGGCTGGACTTTGCCTTTCTCTGTAAGCGTTGGCCTTTAGGAAGTCCGTGTAGTTCACCAGCACATCAGTGAGGTCCTGCTAAGGGATGGTTGTCAGGTGCCTTCCCTGCTGTCTCATACTGAGGAAGACTAACTCTGTGTATTCAGGATGTCCCTGCGAATTGGGTTTTATTGATAATTATTTGGTTATGATTCTCATTACCTTTATTTCCTTGTAGGTTGTCTTACCATAAAACTTTCTCATATATACGTCAACTCTCTATCTCCTATGATGCTAGTTCTCTGAAGAAGGGAATCGCAGTTAACTTGAATAAATAGAATTTGGGAGATAAAAGGTGTTATTTCAATGGTGGCACTAAATTTTTTTTCCAAGCTTGTCACCAACTTAATTTTCACTTAAAAGCACATCTCTTCCAAAAGAATGACCACATGCAGAGTTTCCTTTGAAGAAGCCCATGAATGGAGGTTAAATAACCAATGAATTCTTAGGAAAACATTTTCTTTCCTAGGCTAATCTGTGGCTTGTCAGGAATGGCAAAATCCAAACCCACATCTGGGTATTATATTTCGGTTACAATGGGAAAGGGGATTGAACCACTTCTCTCCTACTTACTCTCTCTCTGGTGCTTTCATGGAATACTTGGTCTGCAATGACACCTTAGCTTGGGGCTCATAGTAGAAAAAATCTAACCGACTCTGCTGAGCTGTCGCAGGAGTTTGGGTTATGAGTAACAGACATCAGGAGGGGCCACGTTCAAAAGACACGGTGTATACCTTTGCTTTGACTCTTTAATCTCTAAATTAATGTGCATAGTATCATTTTCCAGTAACATGGACTAACCAAGATTTCTTTCAACCAGGCAGCGGTAACCTTTTATACATCTTGAAAAGAAAATGGTGGAAGTACATCCTGCTGGGACTAGCTGATGTGGAAGCTAATTACCTAATTGTCAGAGCGTACCAGTACACGACCCTAACCAGCGTCCAGGTAAGAGGGGGGTCCTCTCACCACTTTTGATTTTACAGCTTCGCCAGAAGAATCCAAACTTGTATGTGTTAACCTAATTTTATTGAAAACCTGTTCACTTGGAGAAAACCCAAACACAGGTGGATGCTATCTGTTTTCCAGTGGAGCATATGCAGTAATGAGTAAGGTTTCTTGGAATTAGTGAAAACATATACAAGTTATTCAGTGCCCACACTGCTAATGCTATAGCACATTGGAACAGTTTCTACCAAAATAAGCATAAATATTTAGTTGGCAGTTGATGCTGTGATGTTGACAAGAGTTCTGTATTATGTGTTGCTCAAACATGGCATGTAAAGTGGATGTACCTTTGTGTTACAGAAAACATGGAGGTTTGTAAATAAAGTTGATATTTAAGATAAAGGAGCGATTGGAAGAAACCTATTAGACATCTTGGGTAGAGATGGTAGTCTAAAGTAAAACTTACATTTCTGTTCCTTTATTAGGTTTATTCTTGCTGGATTGAAAGAAAAATGTTCCTGTATAGCAGTACTTTTCAACTTGGCCGAATTGAGGAAGACTGATTTAGTTGTCTTAATGTTAGCCGATCTGGGGTGTGTTATAACACTGAGTCACCATTACTGACAACAAAATGTTTTATAAATGGAGGTGAAACTGAGATAGACTCCAGGGCCAGGTTTAGACTTCACAGTTTCATGAATTCATAACTTTCGATGCGTCGCTTTTTTATATGAAACAGAGATGTTCTTATTTGACCTCCAAATTTTAAGAATGTGGAAAAATTGAAGTGAGATTAGACTTGTTTCACTTGGAAAAGATAAGGATTAATGAAAACTCAGTATTTTTCCAATGTGAATATACCTTGAGTGCTATTATTACCAGAATGCATTTTATTAAATATTGTCTTTTCTATAACATTGTGCTAAGCATTGTCCTCAGCAAACCTCTTGGCTTTTGACTGGCATGGGATAAAAAGCCAAGACAGGAAATATTTGTTAAGACAGACATCATAGGAGACACATGAAAAACCCAGATTTTCATAAAAACTAAAACCAGGAGTTACCTAGAGGATGAAGTTCATCACAGATAGGATTAAGTGTACTTTTAGCAATGGATAATAAGGGTAGAAGTATGTAGAAAACGGCATTTTTCTAGTCACATCTACCCTCATAATCTCACCCACAGTCTAATTACTTGACTACAATTTCCGTAAACTTTGATCTCTGACTAATGATGATTAGAAGTTTTGAATTGGTGCAAGGTCTAAACACAGCTAAACAAAACACTTACAGTTGGGTTTTTTTGTGACTGAAATTCATGCTTTATACTAATTCATGAATAATTTCTTTCATCCTAGCTTCTTAGAAAAACCTAAGCATTTGGTCAACAAAAGTTATGTACTTTCGGTCCTTGCTAGGAGTATATTCTAAAGCAGACGTCTAACAGCTAAAGCTCCCTCCAGCAGTGGAACGTGCCTGTCCTGGGAATTCTTTAAGATCTTTCTCTACCTAAGTAAATCTCTGGCCAGGGTAATCGGAAAGGGTGGAAGTTTGAATTAGATGGTCTTTGAATCTCCTTAAAGATTCCTTCAAAGATTCTGTAATTACAAGTAGTAATGTAGTTTCCATGAAGTTCCTGATGTAGCCACTCACATCCCATGGCCTAGGTTCCTTCTCACGTCTCTGCCCACTTTACTGCCACACTACCCCTTCCCCACCCACAGCCAGCTTCTTCTCTCCTGTGCTGCTCTATTCTTTCTAGAATGCAACCCTTTTGAAGACCCCTCCTCCATTCTCTAAGGCCTCATTCAATTTGACTTTCTCCTTTCTACTCCATTTCGTCTCTAATAGAGTCTATTCATTTTTATACCTTTGCCTCCCATCACCCCAGGGTCTTACTTAGTACCTTGCTTACTGTGACTGTAAAATAATTTTTAAAGATTTTTTTAAATAGGGAGATTCTTGGAACTAAAAGCATCAAGCAGAAGACATCTGTCACCAAGAATGCATTTAGAAAAGGAGAATCGATGTAGATAAATGACTGAATGTGGTAGCTATCGGATGAGAAGTCGTAGAATTTTAGAGTTGGAAGGGACCCATGAGATCGTTTGGTCTGATGTCGTGATTTCTTACCCTAACTCCATTATATGGCTACTCATTGCCCACCAAAACTGGTTAAAAATAGAGCAGATTTAAGTTTGATTTTAAGACTCAATTTGAGGCCACTGGGAGTCTCCTGTGAGAGTTTTTGAGTGACTTGCTTTGGGTGAGGAATGTAGTTTAGGCTTTGTTAAGTCGTTATGGCTGAATTATGCCCGTGTCTTCCGGGACAGGCTATTATCATTTGCATCGTTTAATGGTTTGTTATTCAGGCAGGCTCGATAAAGCACTTAGGAGATTAGAGTTCTGCAGTTGGAATAAATAACAGGCAAGGTGCCCATTCCTACACATGGCGCGTCGGACCCAGTAATGACATTGCAGCGAAAGGCAATCAGTAAAGAACTGTGGGCAGGATCACACAAGCTGCTGGAGATTTAGGGTCCTGCCTTGTCCGAGACTAAACAGAGAGAGAAGCAGGGACAAGGTGAAAAAAAGAACAGGGTGAGCAATAAAATGGCAGTTTCAGGAATATGATTAGTGCAAGGAATATATTTTGTCCTTGAATGCACTTTGCAAAATTCGTGAAATTAAGAAACAAGTGAATGAAATCTCTCTTTTTCCTTTATCTTACAAATGATTTTGGATTGGCTGTAGTTTTGGCACTCTTCATCCCCCTGCTTTTCAGACTGGCAATATCAGATGGCAGGGGTGTAGCAAGTATTTTCTAGATCCAGGATCAACAGTGATGGAGGAGTATATGATGAAGACCAGCAAGAGCATTTGCTGTGAGCAAGTGTGTGTCTCACATGGGGGGCTGGACACTTTGTCAAGGAGATGGTGTGTGCTTGCTTTCTCATAGTAACCTGTACTACTTTGCAGCTCATAGCCCAATTTCAATTAAATTTCTGGTTGTGTGATGATTTATTCTGTCTGTCTAGCCTTCTGTATGCTCCTGAGGGTGGGGCTTGTGTCTTTCTTGTTCTTCTCTGTATTCCAGCTCCTCTCAGAGTGTCTTCCACGTGTGAGGTGCTTACATATTTATTGACTGAGTGAATGGGTACACGCAGGAAGGAAAGTTTGCCTACTGGACTTAGGATAAACACAGGTGGGAGTGTCGAGGTAAATTGCACAGGCCCTTGAGCAGAATTCCTGGTTCAGCAACTGGCTCTCTCACTTTCGACTGTGTGATTTGGGGGAGCTCATTTAACCTCTCTGTGCATTGTTTTCCTCATGTGTAAAACGGGGTTTGCAGTTACGGTCTCATAGCATTATTGTGAGGGTTCAATGAGTTAATCTGGGTAAAGCATTTAGTACAGAGCTGCAATAATGAATGCTCAATAATGCCAACTTCTATTATTACTTAATTCCCCATCTCTTAGCTAATGAGAGATGTTTTAAGCTGTTTGTTTCTCCTTCCTGCAGCTTTTGGATTGCTTTGGGATTCCTGTGTTGATGGCTCTCTCGTGGTTTATTCTCTATGCAAGATACAGAGTCATCCACTTCGTTGCTGTGGCTGTCTGTCTGCTGGGCGTAGGCACTATGGTTGGGGCAGACATATTAGCAGGGAGGGAGGACAATTCAGGTAAGACTGTGCTCCTTGTTTCTGGTTCAGTTAGAGAAAACAATTTTGCTTATGTTTTCGCTTTTATTTTGCAGAGACCTAGTAAAAGGCAGAAAACATGCCATGGTTAATTATCTTTTAAATTTTATTTTCAGATTTACTTGCTTTTAGTATCATAACCACTTCCACAGAGCAATCTTTATGTTCCTACCTGCCCACAGTCCTGGTTCCCTTTTCTCACACTAAATAGTTTTGTTTTGTCTCCTGAGAGAGCAGTTTCTTTCTATATTTGCGATAATCTTCCTTTGGCCCATACGTCTGGGTTAGTTACTGGAAAAGCTACTGTAGATTCTTGTTTTTTTAATCAAAAAGGAGACGTGGTGTCCACTGGATGGCTGACTTCTTTTTCAGTCACTCTAGATGAAAACACTTTGATATTCTTTGAGTCAAAGTTCAGACAATGGACGGCATAAAATCTCAATGAGCTCTGCGAATTCACCCAATCTATAGGTGACTTCATCGTCTCCTTAGATTAAGAGGGAAATGACCTTGCTTACCTGGCTTTCTTCTCTGTAGTTTTCAGTTAATTCCCTTCAATAAATTCCATGAGTTTCTCCTGTCATAGAACCCTTTTCTGAGGCCTTACATTGTGGTGTAGACCACCATCTTTCAGTCTGTTAGTCTGTGAGGAGTCACAATATGAAACCTCACAGCAGAATTGGGCCAGAAAGTGAGAAGAGCAAGAGTCTTTAAACCTCTAGAAATCAGGGCTTCTCCTTCCATTAAATCATATTTGAATGAACTTGAGCCAGATAAACTCTTGGGAACAGGCTAGAGAGGTTTCCCCATTGATAATGTGTTCCTTTTTGCGACTTCCCATAGGTAGCGATGTACTGATCGGCGACATCTTGGTCCTCCTGGGGGCTTCCCTCTATGCCGTTTCTAATGTGTGTGAAGAATACATCGTGAAGAAGCTGAGCAGACAGGAGTTTTTAGGAATGGTGGGCTTATTTGGAACACTTATCAGCGGCATACAGCTGTAAGAGTCTAAAATTTTCATTAAAAGCGAAATAAGCAAATATGTCGTAAATGCTTACTTTCCAACTACTGACCTTCATTGTTTATTTGGTCCAAATTCACATTTGAAATCAGTCACTTGCTAAATATCTATTAGAGGATTGTTGAAACATCAAGAATTATGCCTCGTTTTCTTGTACATGTGTGATGCTTAGGATTCCTGCTCACAGTGCGGTAGAGGCATCACCAGGAAAGACTTTCTTTTTCAATTATTTCCAGAAAATATTAACTTCCTATTCAAAGGGAGAACATCATGTCATGTTTTCCTCCTGTAGCTGACTGCCACTGAAGAGTGCTCCTAAGGATGTCAAATATATATTTATGGGCTCCTTTGGATTTATTCTTGGTCATTTTTATAAAGATAGTTATACCCCAAGAAAAATTCAAAAGTCAACATAATTCCTTACCTTAGCCGAAGTAGACCAACTAAAATGCCTATAAAATCGTGAAAATTAGTATGTGGATCTCTCTGTGACCCTTTGTTTTGATCTTAGATTGATTGTGGAATATAAGGATATTGCCAGCATTCACTGGGACTGGAAAATTGGTATGTACATAAATGATAATTCTTTTTAGTCAGTATCTTTTTCTCTGACTGACAAAAACACTCATCAAGAAATACTTCATTTTAATAGTATTTAGACATTTTTGTAAAATCACAGGGTAGTTCAATACACAGAGAGCTATAGTGGTTTACACTGAGTTTTCTCTGAGAACTTGTAAATGAACCTCCGTTTAATTCCATAGAAGTTAATTCTTAATCTTCACCTTCAGAAATAGCCTTTCTTTATTAGGAAATCTGAACAAGACTGACCTTTGGTCACACCTTTCAATTAGATCTGTATCTGGAGTCCTCATACTTCTTGTGAAGGTTGTCTGCTTGATGGAATTTGTGAAGCATGAACCTGAATAATCTGACGGTGTCTGACGGTGTGTAATCACCCACCACCTTCCGTGGCTGCTCCCATCTGAGATTCCTAGGCATCTGCACAAATAAATAACGTAGGAGAAAACAGTGGCAGGACAGTTTGGAAGGCTTGGAACCTTATTTAATGAAGAGTGGAAAGAAGTTAAATAGTCCGTAAAGTGCCATTGCAGTTCATGTACCATACTTAGATAATTGAACTCAATTAAATAACTTACATTGCTTGTGTGTGTGTGTGTGTGTGTGTGTGTTGGGTATTGGGGTGAGATTGGAGAAGGGGTTGCAAAGCAGAGATTTGGCTGAATAGTCAGTACCCACATAACCAGCTCTGTTCTAAAGAGGGTGGTTATATTGTGCTATCTGGGGGCACTGAATTTAATGAGATGAAAAAATATAACGGACCTAACAAATGCCTTTGATGCTCTAAAAAGACTTTATTCTGAGTCCAGTTACACAAATAATATCCAACCAACCCACCAGATAAAAGCAAACAAAAGATAATGTGTGATTTTTCTCGACCTTTGCTTTTATTACCTATTATCACAGGCATCACTCTTCCCTGGGTGGGTAGATGACATGGGTGGTAAGAGCTGTTGAGTCAGTCACACCATAAGCAAGATTTTATGGCCATGACCATCCAACACCTTGTTGAGTTTTTAAAGTCCTTCGTTGACATCCTGTCTCGTTATTATTCTTTCTTTCTTGAGAGCTTGGTGTGTCTCATTTGCAATGCTGACTGTTAACAAGGGCTTTGTAGATAGCGTATTAAAGGATCAGGGAGTTTTATAATGCGGCCAAGCCTTAAGCACCTTTGCCTTCTGATTTCTTCCTATAATATTAGCTGTTCCATCTTTTCACAGCTCTGCTGTTTGTGGCATTTGCCCTCTGTATGTTTTGCCTGTACAGCTTCATGCCTCTGGTGATTAAAATCACTAGTGCCACTTCTGTCAACCTGGGCATCCTGACCGCGGACCTCTACAGCCTCTTCTTTGGACTCTTTCTGTTTGGCTATAAGGTAAGCAAACAGGTCACGTTCAAATAAGAACGCTTGCTTAGTCCAAAAGAAGTAGCGGGTTTCTTCAAGATTTTAGATCCAAAAATAAAACCTCATCCTCTTGGCAAGAATTTCATTGGGACTGTCCTTACTCCTTTTGGTACTGCTTCTGAATTAGAAAATTGATCCAAATAAGACTTGCTCTTCTAGGGTTTTTCTAAAAGGTAAAATGTAGTGAATTTCCTCTTTGGTATGGCCTGGGACACTAGTGTATGGAAATGCTAATACATGTTGCCAGGTGTTAAACAACCAATCCCAGAGCTGCTCTTGACCTTGAAGGACCATCTAACTTAGGCTGGGCATTCTGAGCTCCCCCCAACCCCCCAGCTTTATTGAGATATAATTGATTTACAAGTTTAAAGTGTACAATCTGTTGATTTGATACAATTTTATGCTGCAAAGCCGTGGCACACAGATAAAAAGTCTGGGGCACCTGATGGAAAGGAAGGAGATAGGTGTGTTATCATGTATGCAGTAGTTGGAATGGTTCCATCTTTGTTGGTAATTTTAGATCTGGAAGGGACCTTAAAGGCAATTTAATCTAGTGTTTTTTCAGACTTTTCCTGTCTCCACAGCATCACAGTATTCATAAGTGTAACCTCCTCCCATCAGTAACAGCTCTTGTTACATGTAGTAATTCCAAAGAGGAGCAGGGGGCGGAGAATGGATCAGTGTCTTCAAGGGAAGTAAGAGAGCATATATGTAGTTTGACAAAATAGCATCTCCAGAGAGTCTGGCACACCTTCCATTGAGAATTACTGATTGAACTATCTCATTTTAGAGATGAGGAAATGAAGGCCCAGAGAGTTTATGTGCAGAAGTGATTTACCCTTGTTGATGCAAATAATCCATTGTCAATCTATAAATCAAAATTGGGGTGAGTTTATAATGAGCCAGATCTGAGGACTAGCCAGGGGCCTTCCTTCCGCAAGCAAGGAAGGGCGTCAAAGAAGCAGGATGTACAGAGTGGTTATATACCATCTTGGAACAAAGAGCATACATCACATATGACAGGAATGTCCCTTTTACACTTGTCACAAGATGCTTAGGTGGCACAGTAGGTCAGTGGTGAGCTGGTCAGTGGTCACAAGGTGAGCACAGCAGGTTGGTAATTAATCCTTAGTTCCCAGGAAGAGAGGCTTATCCTTAAAGAAATGCCTATATGGGGAACGTACATCCCTATCTTTTGGGGCATCATTCTTGTCTTTGGGACACAGAGATATTTAAAGCAGATGTACACTGCATCAACAGGCTACGTCAGCTCCTTTTGGAAAAACAAGGTCAGGCTGAATTAGTTTTAAACCAAATGGCTTCCTCCTGTATCCTAGTGCTTTTTATTTATTTATCACCCTTAATCAGCAGCTGTTTAGTGGTAAAGTCAAGCCTAAGTCCAAGTTTTTAGTTTTATAATTCAGTCTTCTTTCCACTGCACCTTTCTCCTTATTTTCTTTATTAAGATGAGACTCTCAAGCTTGTGTATTCATCAAGTTAAAAATCTCATACATCAGAGAGAACAAATAAGTAGATTTTTTTGTGCTTCACAGCTAATTTGAGAGCTGTTAGGACTGCAGTCTTCACACTGTCTGGTCTCAGGACCCTTTTAAAGGCTTAAAAATTGAGGACTCCAGTCACTTACATCTATTCTTTACCATATTGGAAATTAAAGCTGAGAAATTTTAAAAATGTTTACTAACTTGTCAAGAAAATAATAAACTCATATGTTAACATAAAATATTTTTATGAAAAAACTGTATTTTCCAAAATAAAAAAACAGTGAGAAAAATGGCAATGATTTACAGTTTTGAAAATCTCTTTAATGTATGGCTTAATGGGAAACAGCTGGATTCTCACATCTGGTTCTTCCTTCTGCATCGTGATATCCCATGTCACGCAGCCTCTGGAACATTCCACTGTGCACTTGTAAGAGAATGCAAGTTGAAATGCATATAACGTCTTAATGTTATTATAGTAAGAGTTTTGACCCTACAAGTCCCTGAAAAGGTCTTGGGTACCCTCCAGGTCTTTGGACCACATGTTGAGAACTGCTGCCTTAGAAATTTGTCTCTCCTTAGTATACCTTCACTAAATGCTTATTGATCTGCTTTTTTCCCCACAGTCATTTGAACAAATAGTTAAGATGTTGGCTCTTACTTGATAATTTTAGTTTCTTTTTTTTTTTTTTTTAAAGATTTTATTTTTTCCTTTTTCTCCCCAAAGCCCCCCGGTACATAGTTGTATCTTCTTCGTTGTGGGTCCTAGTTGTGGCATGTGGGACGCCGCGTCAGCGTGGTCTGATGAGCAGTGCCATGTCCGCGCCCAGGATTCGAACCAACGAAACACTGGGCCGCCTGCTGCATAGTGTGCGAACTTAACCACTCAGCCACGGGGCCAGCCCTTGATAATTTTAGTTTCAGTAGGGGATAGCAACTGTATTTCTTTGTCCCTGTAAAATTTTGTATCCAGGCAGAAATCCTTGGCAGTGACTTTCCCTACTCCCAGGAACTGGCCATGAACTCACAATGCCAAGTTCACTGGGTTCTCAGATATTTCTGCTTAAGAAGCATAAACCATGTTGCCTCGCAAGGTTGCATGTGACAGGAGCCAGCTGTTATCTTTGGAAACTTGCTGGTCGACGTATTCCTGACCTAAGACTGAAGGAGTATTTATAGCTTTTTGGTAGCATCATTAAAAAGTAACAAAAGTCAGAGTGAATCAGAGAAGTGATCCTGACAGACCTAGATTTTTTTTTCTTTGAGAATGGAATTGCCAAGGGCTGCAAAGTCAGCCTTAAAAATGAATTGTTTTTTTGTGGTGCTTGCTTGCATTTCACATGGCCACCACTAGGGGATGATGGTGTTTCTATTCTGCAGTTCAAGGCCAGTTGATAGCTACCCATACCCAAAGAACCTGAGAGCTTGGTGGTATAACATGTGACCCCATTCACTTGTGCTTTTTTTTTTTTAAACCAAACATATTGATTTAGCTTCAGTAGTTTAACTTTTGCTTTTCCCTCGGAAGTAAAATAATGTCCAAGGAGTAAGTAAGGTTAAAGAAATGAGAGTACATTTGTCACTACATATTATAAGCTCCCTTAACGTAGATATTTACTCTTTAACTGCTCCTAACTTTAACATGAAAAACCTTTTTGTGTGTCATTTTTTTGGCCACATGTTTTTAAACTATTATTCTCAAAACTGGAGCATTCAAACTGTAAATTCTTTTCCAGTTCTTTCACTTTATGTTTCTTTGTCCCTATGTGTCTGCATGCCCTACATGCTCATTCTTTTTTTTTGGTAAGGAAGATTGGCCCTGAGCTAACATCTGTTGCCAATCTTCCTCTTTTTTTTTTTTTTCTCCCTGAAGCCCTGGTACATAGTTGTATATCCTAGTTGTAAGTCCTTCTAGTTCTTCTATGTGGGATGCTGCCTCAGCATGGCTTGATGGACGGTACGTAGGTCTGCGCCCAGGATCTGAATGAGCGAACCCCAGGCCGCTGAAGCAGAGTGCACAAACTTAACCACTACACCACTGGGCTGGCCCCATACATACTCTCGCTTAACTCAGATTAGATTTTATTGTTTTTGGTCAGAGGCCATTTCAAGACTTATGAAGCACAGAGCAGGTCTGCTGTGATCTTCAGATCATTCAGAGCTTAAAGAAGATCACTAGCATTTTAGAAGTAGTTTATAAAGACAGAATCGTAAGCCCACTACACCACCAATTTTGAAAATTATAGTATCTAAAATAACTTTGGCTCTGAGTTTTTGAGACAGACAGTTGAAAAAGAGGTTTAAAAATGTCTCCACTCACCTGTGTCGGACTCTGCTTTCTTTGGAATTGATCTTGAGTAAATACTTTTTGAACAGAGTAGCCACAGGAAACTTCTGGTATAGATCCAGACACAAAGGGTAGAATTTTAAAAAAGCAAAAAGGTAAGAGCGTCTAATACAGGAGACTTACCTCCCTCCCTCAGAGACTCTCCCTTCTGCCGGTGCCTCCATTTAATCACTGCCTTCTTAAGAGGGATACGATACTTTTTCTTCTAAACGTTTAAGACCACCAAAACGTTTGGGCTATTCGCAATAGCTTTATCTTCCCCTAATATTTTCTGAATCACATTTTTTCCCCCAACCAACATTTGGTACGTACCAGCTATGCATTGGGCACTGTGCTGCCTATTGGATCCAAGAGTTAAAGCCAGTGGTAGGAAATTAGTGTGGCTGCTCCGCTCCACATCGTCACTGAATCCAGTGCAGTTTCTCCTGCCTTGGGGTGGGCTGTGGCTATTCCATTCCTTAAGGAGTTCTAAAGGTTTAAGGTTAAGAGGTAATTGAGCACCTGTAAAAAGTTAACACGGCAAAGTCAGTGGTGGCCCACGGAAGCCCACAGCTGGAGATGACCAGTAATCTACTTAAGACTCATTTCAAAAACCTATTTTGTTTTTCCTTGTACCTTTAGGAGTGTGTCTAGCTTTTTCTTCTCTCTCTCCCTCTCATCTTTTTTTTTTTTTTAAGGAAGATTAGCCCTGAGCTAACTACTGCCAATCCTCCTCTTTTTGCTGAGGAAGACTGGCCCTGAGCTAACCTCCAGGCTCCTCTTCCTCTACTTTATATGTGGGATGCCTACCACAGCATGGCTTTTACCAAGCGGTGCCGTGTCCACACTCGGGATCTGAACCCCTGAACCCTGGGCCACCAAAGCAGAATGTGCGCACTTAACTGCTGTGCCACTGGGCTGGCCCTCCCTCTTATCTTTCTCTTCTTCTTTCCCAATCCATTCTGCTTTCTTATTGCTTTTCTCTGTCATCTTCTTATTAGAACTCTTTTTATTGGGCATACTATGAAATCTAAGCTAATTGAAAAATATTTATTGGCTTGAGTAATATGGCATGCCCCATTCTTAATTTTAAAATGAGATTAGCAGGACCATTCATAAGTTGAGTTTGGTTATTCCAAGCAAAAAAATGATCCTGGGCATTTAATTACACCTTGATTATGCTACATAATTTCCCTAATTTTTACTACACTGTTCTTGGTCAGTCTTTAGCTAGTCTCTTCCTGTGTTTTATTTTTTATGCTGTTAAAAGCAAATATTAATTTCCTTAATACTTAAACCTTTGTATGGACCTTCATTTCAAGTAAGAGCAAATATAGAGTACGTAATATTATTTATTTAAACTTTGGGGTATGTGAGAATGTCATTTTCAGTAGAAATACATAATGAATTAGTGTTCTGTCCTCATTGCGTTTTGCTCTGGATGGTTGTTTTCAGTTCTGAAAAAGGGCAGGCTGGAGAAGGTCACTGGGAGCTCCATCCGTCTTGTGATGTGTCTGTCAGAATGGGCTCCTGTTGTAATCAGTCCTTCTGGGAACAGAGAGGGTAGGAGGTGCCTCCTGCAGGGCTCCGTTCCCTGTGGTTGTCCTACTGGACCTTACACCAGTGACCTCTTTGGACTTGAGACCCTTCTGAAAAATGATGTCTTTCTAGCTCTAAAATCTGGAACTGCTTGGTCACCATAAATTTTACTATTTAACACTTGCCTACAGAGACAAGATAATTTGTTAAATTTTAACAAAATGAATTTTACTGGAATAGCGTACATGAGGGATTGTTGAGAAGATGTCACATTTGTACATCCATGTTTTATCTTATATCCTGTGTTCTTCTGTTTCATACTGATATTATAAGTTGTGCCTGAAGTCTGAATTGGGCTTTCTCATGGAATCCATGCTGACCTTTTATTCTCTCCACCATGTGGGACTAGTTGCGGAGTGGGGCGCAGCTGGATTGTCACAGACAAGGGCAAAGTTTCCATTTCTGAGACATCCAAGGATCCAGTTGGCTGATGTGCCAGGCTATGTTGCCAGCGCCCATGCATCCACCAGTATATCCTGGGAGGGTTTTGGGCATTAGCATCTTCCTAGGCAACTTATAGGAAAAAGCCTATGAGAGGGTAACCCACAGCACAGTTGGCAAAAGGCAACAGCAAAGATGTGTATGTGAGGGCACGCAATCCATAGCCTGTTCATCTCTCCTCCTAGTTTTCAGGGCTCTACATCCTGTCCTTCACCGTCATCATGGTGGGGTTTATTCTGTACTGCTCCACCCCGACGCGCACGGCAGAGCCGGCTGAAAGCAGCGTGCCACCGGTCACCAGCATTGGTATCGACAACCTGGGCCTGAAGCTTGAGGAGAACCTCCAGGAGACCCACTCTGCGGTCTTGTAGCTGGAGAAGGAGGCACACCGAGCGCCCAAGGCTTCCTGGGAAACTGGGAGCCCCACCAAGGTAAAGCAGAGCCTCCTGCCTGCTGAAGGGACACTTGGAAAATTATCAGACTCAGAGCGAAACTCTACAGCACTGGATTGGATCCAGTGGTTCGATTTTACAAAGGAAGGCAAAATAATGTATCAAGAGTAGAAATATCAAAATAGAGCAGAAGCCAAGGCTAGCATTGTGTTTCTGTATGTTTGAGGACCAGTACCTGTTGGTGTCAGACAAGATGTGGGTTCCACACTGGGGTCTCGCAGGCACAAGTGAGAAAGCAGGTGGGCAGATACCCAGGTGAGAGCCAGCCTCAGGCCAGGGCCTGAACGCAGGCTGTCCAGGCTGGGCTAGGGGTCGGGTGGAGGGGCAGTCCAGGGTGGTTGGGGAGTGGGTGTCCTCAGTTGGAGCCTTCTGATTTTTGTCCTGCTGAAGTAGTCATTGTCCATGGGCCTCACGGCCTTTGGGCCACAGATGAGGTCTGGTGACTGCAGGTGGCGGGAAAATGGCTGGGGGAGCACTACCTGAGATACAAGTGTGAGTACCACAGAAACATTAAAGTGGACTCCAGGAAACCTAGGAACCCTCTCCCGATGGTTAAAAGAGGCTACTACACTACTTTTACCAAATATTTGTAATGTGCCATATGATTTTTATGATACTTCATCAATACGAAGTGTTAATATGTAGCATCATTATGATATCAGCTACTAGTATGCTGCTTTACAAAACTCTGTACGTAAACTTCTTTTTGTAAAAAATGTAATAAAGAAATTGAGGGTTCATATTATTAAAAGATTTTGATTTCATGGAAATACATTCACTGTGTGGTTTCTTTGATTAACCAGTTCCCCTTATGGATTTTAAATAACTTAATATATTCAAGATTTCTTCATATCCAACTTTTCAGAGTCATGTCTTCTTAAGGTGAGGCAAACCTATCTATTTGGGGCTACCTGAGATGAGGGGAATTTAGAGCAAGCTCATGGATCATTTGCAGGAATAAATCTTTTAAAATTCTAAATTACCACAATGGGTTTTTTACTTTTTTTTTTTTTTGCTGAGGAAGATTAGCCCTAAGCTAATATCTGTTGCCAATCCTCCTCTTTTTTTGCTTGAGGAAGATTAGCCCCAAGCTAACATCTGTGTCAGTCTTCCTCCACTTTATATGTGGGTTGCTGCCACAGCATGGCTGACTAGTGGTGTAGGTCCATGCCTGGGATCTGAACCCATGAACCCGGGCCACTGAAGCGGTACATGCCAAACTTAACCACTATGCCATGGGGCCGGCCCCTGGGTTTTTTACTCTTTTGAGTGAGATTACCTTTCATTCTCTGCAACCAATTAAAACTGATGTTTGGTTTTTACTCCCCACCATTAACAACTGTCACTGAGTGAAAAAAAGGTTATGTTAGAATGTTTGGTCTTTTGGGGAAGACTTTCAGTTTGATTAGCACACTGATGATTTCTTAAAATGTCTTGCTTCAGACTAAACCTATACGTCTATATAGGGATAGTGGTGAAGGAGAGACTGTCAGGTGATGGTGTCCCACATGTCTGTCAAGGCTGAGCTGACAGGTCCTCTTTTCCATGAAGCCCTTCTCAGGCCATCTAGGCTGGGTCCCCCCTCCTCCAGGCTCTCAGGGTCCTTGTTCCTACCCTCCGTGTAGCCCTTACTGAAGGGCTTATGGTTTACCTGCTCCTCCTCACCACAGGTTGAGCTCTTCCAGGTCAACAATGGCCTTTTTTCATCTTTCTAGTCCTTTGGTTATCTTACTTCTTGGCTGTTTATTAAATAAACGTTGTCTTTGGTCCTAATTCAGAACATGTGAGGAGAGACTGACCTATAAAGTAAGGCCTTTCATGCAGATACACGCAGGCAGCAAGTTTTCCTACCCTGCTCTGCTCTTTCCACACATCGCCCTTAATCCTAGTGATTCTCCCACCTGCTCCCTGTGCAGAGGGGCAATGGAGTTCCGATCCGGGCATCCAAGGTGAAACTCAGAATGCAGTGTTCCAGAGAAGCAACGCTGAGAATGCCATTCAGCGATTAAATAATAATGCTGCAGGGCTGTGCACCCTGGTTTAAAGACAGAGGTTAACCACCCTGTATGATACCGCGTCTGTGGAAAATGTCTTATCTGGATTACACACAAGCTTTTGAAACACAACACGTTCTTAAGTTGAGAACCTCCCATCAGTCGTTTTTCAGCCTATTAAAACAATATTGATTTTTCAATATTTTTGGTAGATGTTCATGCCATTAAAAAATCCCTACTGAATGGTGTAATAGAATTGTTAGATTGTTCCCTAGTGTTGTATAGATACAATAAATTGTTCAGTTGGACTGTGGTGACCCTGTAAGAAGAGAGGGCTTTGCTGGTGCCATTTTCACTATCTGCATTTTGAAATTAGGTTCTTTTTTGTGGACAGGTGGTTAACATTTCTCACCTTTCTGATAGGAGCGTCTCACAGAAATGACATGTGTTATCAGCGGCGTTTCCAGCAGGTGGCGCTCTAATAGTTGTTACGCCAAAGATCTCTGACGGGAACAACAATCTGTTTCATTTTATAGTGCCTCCATAATAGTGTTTCATTTTTGTTACACTGTTAAAGTGTTTCATTTTTGAAGAGGGCATTATGACGACTGTCCTCTGCAGTGATTGCCTTTGATTAACAGTTGAAGAAATCAGGGTCTCAGAAAAGTTGAAACGCCCTTTGCAGGTCACTTTTTGGAGTTTGGTGGAGAAGATGAAAACAAAATCCACGAGTCCCTTCAGTTCCGCCTGGATGGCTTCTGTAAACAGTGAATTTTGAGGGGGCTGATTCCTGTGGAACCGCTGAGCCAGCAAAGGCAAATGCATCTTTAGTGAGAAGAACTGGGAAGATTTTCGTGAAAAAATTGCCTTGATGGTGCAGTTTTCCCTGCGACTCTGGAGTCTGCCGATTAAAGAAACTGTCTGCATTCGTCTCTGAGGAGTCTTATGTATGCCTAGTCACGATTCTCTTTTCTGTCATTATTATGGTGATGTGCAATTTTCATCCACATTTAATCACTTAGTATCTGGACATATCCTCAGCCCTCAAAAGATAGCGATAAATCAGGGAAATTCAGCAGATAGCCACTTAGCTGATTAAAAAGGCAAGAGATTTATGAGGAAATTAGGTAATGCTGAGCATGCCGTTCTCCAACAGTCTTATAAAGGGGGTTTTGAGAAGCCTGGCCATGTCTGAATGGTCTATCAAGGGGAATAAAGGATGAATGTTCCAAAGTTTTTTCTCCCAGTGCTTTCATCATGCACTTTATTCTTTGGTTTAAATCTTGCCCTCTTCTAGCAATCTTAATTTAAAATGCAGGTACTTGAAGAAGGAAATTTAGACTGAAAGACAGAAAGAAGTGATGCCAATAGAAAAACATATAAGCCATTTGAACAATTATTGGCTCCAACTGACCTTAAGAAGCATTCAGATGGTGCCATATGCTCATCACTATCAGCCATTACTGAGGCCAGGTTCTGTATACAAGGTGTGATGACTTGTGAGGTTAGTAGCTGGAGTTTCCATGCCAATCCCAACTCCCTGACCGTGGATGGTACTTTCTTTCTGCCTGATGACTGTGCTTTTCCACTTTTGCCTGAGCATTTTGCATTCTTTCAGATTCCTATTCTGACTTTGGTCTTGTGATGCCATGTGGGACCTTGCCCACCTTGGTCTGCGTGAAAAGCCTGCTAGTCCATTGCATGCACTTTACATGGGAGGACACACACACAGTCATACACACCACTGTCACCACCATCACCAACTCCCCCCACCCCGTCCCCACACCTTATTTCTCTAGAAATTGCTGATGTTGGTAAGATTGATTGCAGCAGCTTTAGGAATCTACCCCCATCCTTGACGCACTTCTAGAGGCATTCCTGCAGAACTTCATTTCCCCAGTCCCCAGTTGCATTGAGTGTATATGGTACCTTCACTTGGACACAATTGTTGTACAACATTTATTTGGTCTCTACTGTCAATTTGGAGAATGAGACAGGAGAGGGACGGCCAAGGCTTCATCCTTGATCTGCTAACTAATGTCTGAGACATGACAAAGCAGGGGGATTTGGCTCAGGTGAGAGGCAGATTTGGGTCGTGAGCACAGTACACTATCCTGAGTACTCTGGTCATGATGTAGGAACATGGTTCAAGTCCTCATCTCAGTGTGGGGAGCAGAGCAGGGGAACCCCAGGGCAGCCCAGGAGACACTCTCTGGGAGATCTATTTGTAGAGAGCAAGGCACTCTCTAACTGCTTGGAGTTCAGTGGCCGCATGCCACTCTCCTAGGGAGAAGGCTGGCTAGGTTATGGGATGACACTCAAATAGATCCCCAAGATGGGGCAGGGAGAAGAAACTGGGGTAAAGGAGAGTCCTAGGCCGTTGGTTCTAGGATGAGCTCAAGAAAGGTGACCAGGAGCGCTGAGGACAGACAACTCAATTTGGCCCCCAAATAGTCCTGTGCCCTTAGATTGTTCTTTAACCTTCTAAATAGACATTTCTCCAGCTGACCATCCCACCACTGCCTCAAACTCAGTGAGTTGAACTGAAGCACATCATGGTTTCTATCCTCTTCACTTCCTCCATCATCTGCTTTCACCTCAAACCTTTGACTTCCCACTTCTGGATTTTTGTATTTCGTTAATGGCACTGTTCTAGTGTTGCTCAGATTCAAACCTTTGGAGTTATACTAGATTTATTCCTCACCCTTCACATCCCATAAGGCACCAGTGTCTCTTAGTTCTTCTTTGGTGACGTCTTTCATGTCTGTCTGTCTGTCTTTTTTTAGTTCTCACATTAGCTCAAACCCTTGTTACTTTGCTCAGACTAGTCCTATAACTGTCTTGTAACTATCTTGTAACTATCTGGA
Organism: Equus quagga; assembly: GCF_021613505.1. Classification (NCBI taxonomy): domain Eukaryota; kingdom Metazoa; phylum Chordata; class Mammalia; order Perissodactyla; family Equidae; genus Equus; species Equus quagga. Next base: position 56,968,036 of record NC_060280.1, on the reverse strand, counting down.
GTCTCAGTCTACAGTTTATTTTATTCTCTACATAGTCCTAAAATTCTTGCAATCCTACATATTCCTGCTAAAGGAACTTTTCTAAAATATCCCCAGTTAACCCAGAAATCTTCACTGTCTCCTGGTTTCTCTTAGAATAAAGTCCAAGCTGAGCCTGACTGTTTTTACCTTCCCAATATCATCACATACTGCTTCCTCATACAAATTTAGTCAACAAGCCTGGTCTATGTTCACATGCTTTGTGGATTCTGCCTCTGTATAATTTACACGCAGTTCTCCTTAGGTCCAACTCCTTCTTCCACTTCACTTTGTGTATCTAACACCTACTTCATTCTCCAAGCTTCAGCTCAAGTCCATCTCCTTCCTAGGGAGGGTGTCCACAGGTTTCTCTTCCTCTTCAGAGAGCCCATGGCACTTCCTCTTTTGTCCCACTCTGTTGACACACCAAGCATCCCGTAGCATGAACACACCACATTCCTGAGACTGTGTGTGACGGTTGAATGTGGAAGTCAAACAGTACACTTTCATGTGAAGAGGTTCATTCCAAGAGAGCTAAGAAATTCAAAATATGCAACTACATCTCACATTTTAGCCACATAGTTTGGTGACACATTTTCAGCACTTCGTTAGTATTTTGTACATATTCTTCATTCTTTTCTCCTCACAGCTTAGACCAGTGATCCTGATTGAGGTTATAGACTTACCACTTTCACGATTCCACTTTTTGGAAGATGGAAGCAGTTTCCATTTTTGTTCTATTATATTCATAAAAATTACACTCATCACTGGAATCTCATTTTCACTTCTTGTAAAATAGGATGGGCAAGATGAGATAAAATAGCCAAACAGTTACATAAATAATAACTGCTCAGTGGGGATAATGCTGGGGTGAAACAATTGGCTGGCAGCAACATCATTCATCTGTTTACTCAAAACTATATTTACTGAGCAACAGAGTCAGGTACTGTTCTAGGCTGTGGCATCCTAGGGCTTTCAAAAACTGGTTTGTAGGGGCTGGCCCCTTGGCCGAGTGGTTAAGTTCGCGCACTCCGCTGCAAGTGGCCCAGTGTTTCGTTGGTTCGAATCCTGGGCGCGGACATGGCACTACTCATCAAACCACGTTGAGGCAGCGTCCCACATACCACAACTAGAAGGACCCACAATGAAGAATATACAACTATGTACTGGGGGGCTTTGGGGAGAAAAAAGAAAAAAAATAAAATCCTAAAAAAAAAACTGGTTTGTGGTATTAATGTCTAATATAAGAAAATGGGGATTCTATGAAAATACTGAATTTGAGTACCTTCTGCCTAATTTACCTAATTAACAATCCATGTGAATATTTTATCCTCCAAATGAAATAAGATCCTTGGGGACAGATCTTGTCCTACTTCGCCATATACTTAAACGTTGATGGAATGAGAAAGTTCACAAACATACACTTTTAAACATTCATCATAGTACCAAGTATAAGCCTTAAAAATAACATGGCTCAGTAATATTGCATTTGTATTTGTTGATTATGTTTTGCTCATGTTCTATTTGATTCTAAACTTGTGAATCACTGTTTTTGGTTTTGGTAAATAGTAATAATTCTATGATGTAAGAAACCAAAAGATGATTTACTGTTCAGGACGATGCCCAATCATGGTATCCATTCACTGCACATTAATCTTTCCCAGAAAGGCTCTTTCTTGGCATCAGTTAAAATGGGGCAGAATAAAGAATTTTAGAAGCTACTTGGTGTGAAATGCTACTCTAGTTGGGAGAAAGGAAAGCCTAGATCAGTAGGTTATATTTCCTATGGTTAGAACATGAGTTATTGAGAAATGATAAGCAAATTAAATAGATGGGGAATTAGTGGAAATTATGATCACCTTAGTGTTAACATGAACGTTGGTGAAAATGACTATATTTGGAAGCCAGAATCTGCACATCTGAGTAGATAATTAGCACTTTTATAGACTCTCCGAGTGACTGCCTGGGAGGAAAGAAACTGGTTCTATCACTAAAAGTCTTGGGCAACTGTTTACCACTTTCCCCTCTCATAGGTCTCATTGATCTAAAGGTAGTGTGTGTTGCAGTGTGCTATATTTTTTAAAAATATGCATTATTTATTTAAACTTCACAACATCCAAAGGAAGTAGATTCTATTTACGTCTCCATTTAACAAATGAGGAAATTGAGGCTTGTGTCAGGATGAAGTAGGTTATGTTGCTATAACAACAACAACAACTACTATATTACCGGCTTAAACCAACAAAGATGTAATTTTTGGCCATACTACATGTCTACTGTGAGTCTGCTTCAAGCTGGCCTCACTCTGGGACCCAGGCCAATGGAGCAGCCATACTAGAGGGAAAAGGGAACTATGGAAAATTCTTCTCTGGCTCTTTAAGACTAACCCAGAAGTGACATATATCACTTTCTGTTACATTTCAATTAGGCCAAAGCAAATCACCTGGCCACATCCAAATTCAAAAGGATGTAGAAATGCAATTCTACTGTGTGCTTGGATGGGAAGAAGCCCAGAGGTATTTGTGTGCATCCCTGTCAGATGACCTAAAGGAGTTAAGCAACTTTAAGAAATTTAGATCTTCATCTCTCTAACTCCAGAGTCTACACTCTTAGCCACCATACTATATTGGCTATGGTAAAATAGTAATACCTGTATTATCCATCATTGTTGAAATAACAAAACCAGTAAAGTGGGGAGAAAATAAAAAGGGTAGCCAGATTGCAAGGTATTGTTTTTAACTTTTATAGTAAAATGATTATTATTTAGCTACGTGGAGGTCTGAGCAGAACTAAGAGAACTGTGAGCTCTAAGCATTGATACCTCGTTGCATCTTGAGGAGTAGCTCTCAAGTGCCATCATTTGATAGGACTTGATTTGGTAGCACCCAAACCTGCCAGAGTGTTTTCAGTCCCTGGGAATTTGAAAATAAGTTCTGAGCTTCAGGTTTTGGCTGCTTCCCAGACACAGGCCTGCTACCCAGGAAACTATTAGAAGGGCCAGGAAGAATAATTAACGTGCTGCTACATTAAACCCTGTGAGAGACGGAGTTCTTCATCTACAGCTTTAAAACAACAATGACAACAATAACCAAAAAGACCCTGGGTGAATTGGAGTGCACAAATAGGTTGGCATCTGCAGGGCCTGATCAGAGACCTCTTCTGGAAGAAAACAGCAGCCGTGCAATCATAAAGCAGCCTGGCCTGGGCATGGTGATTGTGAGCATTGCTGGGTGCAAGCCTGTCTCTTCTGGCTGAGGGAGGCTTGGGCAAGTGATTTAATTCGTGTGTCTCAGTTTCCTCATCTGAAAAGGCGAGGATTAAGTGAGAGAATGCACGTTGAATGCTGAGCACTATAGGGCACTGCACCTCTGGCAGTGTTTGGGCTGCTGTCCTCTGCGGGTGCTGGCTCTGTCTCACAATGCTACAGTCACACTCTTCCTACACTTCAGCTATTTCAAGTCTCATAGTCTCACTACCTCCCCTGTTATCTTGAGACACCCAGCTGTTTCTGTTGACAGTGGAGCAAGGCGATCCAAAAATAAAGGAAGCACAAAGTGACTTATCATGATTGTCACAAATCTAAACTGCCCCCTGAAATGGGAACAAAGCTATATGACATTTATATTACTAATGAATTACTCTAGAACTCATCATCCTTGTTAGTAAGATGTTCTCTCTTTGGGGCTCTCCACTTTCCCTGAATTCCCTGAAAACCCCAGGGGGCTTCAGCAATTCAGATGGTTTAAGGGTGCTTTTCTCCAACTTTCGTAGGCAGGAGGAGCTGTTTCTGATTCTTCAGCCTCTGTTGCTTCTTCTCCCCAACATAACAGTATTACTGTGGAGAAGCTGGTCCTCCGGAGTCTGACAGAGGATGCCATTCCTCTCTGGGTGAGGCCTGAGCTGATCCAGACGTGCAGAAACTTGATGTGGTTCTTTGTGGTTCTCCAATGAATGAGCTGAGCCTGCAGAAGCTTGGCCACATGTATTGCAGTCCCTAATACTTGACATTTGAATTTATACATGGTTCTCTCTTAAGGTGTCGGCTGGGCTCAGGCAAGTAGGTATCTATTACTCAGAACTACTGACTTGCTTTCCTGGCCAGGGGTCTGCACTTGTAGGGGTCAAGCAGTTTTTAAATCTTCAGTCCTCAAAAAACAGACTATTTCCCCACCCAGACCACCAATCCTCCTCAGGGATGAAACCCTTAGTCCATTGATTGCCGTGAAGGTAACTCACCTTTTTTAGGGGAGATTCTCCAAGATTCCAATGTGTCTGCACCAAATTCTGGGGCAGTAACTATTTTCCATGAATCTAAGCTAGTCTATTCCCTTTTGAAGAGAAGCTGCTCTCAATGAAGGCAGGGCAGTTTTCTGATGCTTTCCTGGCTGAAAAAGAAAAAACACACCCCACAAATTCGTTATCTGGAAAGTCGTTCTGCTACATTAAATTTAGGATGACTTACATTTAAGAATAAACTATCAAGTTTGAAAAATCTGACTATTTTTCTTTAGCAGTGTAACACCTACTAAGAATCTTTTCTCTGAGGGGAGTTAATAACTATTTATGTCTCATTGCCACAGCAATAACATTTGTTGCCAACAGTATTACTTCAATTTTTGGCTCAGTGGAATAATTAGTTTGTGATTTTCTCATAGCGATAAAATTTGTTGCCAACAATGCAACTGTGCGTTTTGTTTTATTGTCTTCCTATTTTGAATTTGGTTTTATGCCCTCTATCTCTTGGGTGGTCAACTACCTCCTGCCTCCCAGTCACTCTGTCGAAGTCATGAAAGACTTGGACACTGGGCTGCAGTCTTCCCGCCCAACATCCATCACTCAGACCATCTGTGCCCACGTGGATGAATTACCCACACCCGAACCTCACACTTTCTTTATGCCCTTCATGCCGATGACTGTTACCTTAATTTCTCTGTAATAGTTACTTCCAAATCACATCTGTATTTTGTTATTACTCAGAAGTGCTCTACCGTTATGTCTTAAATCCCCATATTCTATATTCTGAGCACAATTTACATCCTTAAACCCAGTATACCTGGTTTTCAAGCTCTCCTGAACTCTTATTCTTTAATTACTTTAGTTTTTCCCCTTCTGGAATGCTCTTTCTCCTGTCGTTCCCACCTACAGTCTGTGACTGATTGCTTGGATTTCTTCCACTCTCGCCTAAACTCTTCATTTCCTTGCACCCACATCCTTCTCAGCAAAACCCCAGTGGTGGATCAGTGGTATGACACGATATCTTTCTTGGCTTTCTAGACTGAGAGACATAGATTTGTCCCAACCTGACAGTCCTAGCCCACAGTCTGGGCAGTCCTCCATTCCCTGCTTAACATCGCTTCTGGTCTAACTTAGGAAATGTGTGTTGGAAAATCCACACGGTTGAGTCTGGGTTACCTTCTGTCCAGTTAAGGGCGATACGTGATAGTGGATAAGGTATCAGCAGTTATGAAGCGGAAGCCTCCTTATCACGTCACCTATATCCTATGGGTCTTTGGCTTCCCTTGGTATTTCTTTTTTGCTTTTGTTTTTGATGAGGAAGTTTGGCCCTGAGCTAACATCTGTTGCCAGTCTTCCTCTGTTTTGTATGTGGGATGCCACCACAGCATGGCTTGATGAGTGGTGCATAGGTCTGCACCTGGGATCTGGAGCTGCAATCCCTGGGCTGCTGAAGCAGAATGCGCGAACTTAACCACTACGCCACCACCTGGCCCCTTCCTTAGGTATGTCTGATGGTTCATTCCTCACTTTTCTATCCCAACAGTTCCAATGTCAACTTTTTCAGGGATGGAAGAATGCATAAATTTCAAAGTTCATTGCAGCAGCAGCATTCCATTCAGAAGTCCTGGTTTTCCCCTCTGTAGGTCACCAGATCTTGGTCAAGATACTGAGCAGGGTCCCCAGGTACCTCTGGAGCCTATGCTAGGGTCATTATATATTACACTTGCTGTTTGACTAAGGGACATCAATTACTGCTTATCCTGCATTTTCTTTTTTTTAAAGATTAGCACCTGAGCTAACGTCTGTTGCCAATCTTCTTTTCTTCTTCTTCTTCTTCCCTCCAAAGCCCCCCAGTACGTAGTTATATATTCTAGTTGTAGTTCCTCTGGTTGTGCTATGTGGGATGCCGCCTCAGCATGGCCTGATGAGCGGTGCCATGTCTGTGCCCAGGATCCGAACCACTCAGCCACGGGGCTGGCCCCCTATTCTGCATTTCTACTCCAAATTGTCTTTTTTTTTTTTTTTGAGGAAGATTATCCCTGAGCTAGCATCTGCCACCAATCCTCCTCTTTTTGCTGAGGAAGATTGGCCCTGAGCTAACATCTGTGCCAATCTTCCTCTACTTTATATGTAGGACGCCTGCCACAGCACGGCTTGACAAGTGGTGCACAGGTCCGCACCCAGGATCGGAGCCAGTGAACCCCAGGCCACCAAAGTGGAACGTGCCAACTTAACCCCTGCACCACTGGGCCAGCACCTCCAGATTGTTTTGATGGTAGATCCTTCACAATGTGGTGCTTCGTGCTCTCCAACAATCACATTTTCTTTTGTCAAGCTGTTTATCATTGATAATTTCCAACTCCATGAACTCCAAAATCACACTGACTTTGAAGATAGAAGGAGGGTCGTGAAACAAGGAAGGTGGGAGCCTCTGGAAACTGGAAAAGTCAAGAAAATGGATTCTTCCCTGGGGCCTCCACAAAGGAACCCAGCCCTGACCACAATTTTAGCTCAGTGAGAACCAGTTCAGACTGCTGATCTCCAGAACCATAAGATAACAAACCTGTGTTGTTTTAAGTCAATTTGTGGCAGTTTTTTACACAGTGATGGAAAACGAATACGCTAACCATTTAACATACACTTGCATCCAGGGGTATAAGAGGCTGAGAATCAGGCATCCTGATTCTAATCTTATCAACCAGCTGAGTGACCATGGACAGTTATCATGTTCAGGTCTCTGGGTCCCATACCCTCCTCTGTAAAATGAGGATGGTGGCAGCCTCATCTTAAATGATTGATCTGAAATACGTGTTGATCACTATCCTGAGCCAGGGAAGCATGAGGCTGAGGGAAGGGTCTGAGCTTTGTAGTCGGTCAAACCCGTGTTCAAATTCTGGCTCTTTTATTTACTAACTTAAGTCTTGGGCAATGTCTCTGAGCCTTTTCCTCATCTGCAAAATGAGAAGGGTAATTGTGCCTACTACTTCACGGGGTCGTTGGAGGATTAAACCGGTCAGTGCGTGTTAAGTTCTTAGAAGAAGTTCGGGCAGAGAGCTGGTGCTCAACATGCTATTTGTTACGTTTATTCTCTCTGTGACCTCAGGTAAAGTTGTCATGTAAAGATGGACTTTTGCTTACTTGTTTTGTGGTTGTACTGTAAGAAATATCTACCTCGTGGATTTCTATGAGGATTAAAGAACGGTGCCTGACACTTTGTAAGCACTCCAAAAAGTTACCTCCCTGTTCTACCCAGGCTTGTGGATAACGGAGGGGAACTTCTCAGTTCCGTGGAAGGGATTGTACAGTGGTTCAGCGGCTGAGTTTTGGAGAAACACCTGGATTTGAATCTCACATATTCTCCAAAATACGTATATTCTCAACCTCTCTGAGCCTCAGTATTCTCACCTCAGTACTTTCACCTCCAGGATTTTAAGTTTTAGAATGCGAAGAGCTCAGTGTGGTGCCTAACACATAGTAAATGCTCATTAACTGGTAGCTAGTATTATTACCTGGGGTGCTTTAAGGTGCTTTACTGGTGTGCTTTAGGATCAAAAGAATACATTGAACATAGCAGATGCTCACTAAATTTCTGTTGAGTATATTTAACTTCAGAAAGTAATCTTTTTTGAGGGTAGATTCTCATCTTGGGGTCTCATTTAATCTTTTTAAGAATTGAGATTTCCCCTTATTTTCACAAATGATGGACTATTCTTATGAAAAATTGAAGAAGTGCAGATAAGAATAAGGAAGTAACAAAAAATTCCCCCAAATCCTCCCAACCAGAAATTCCATCAATAACATGGGGAATATTTGTCCAGATTTTTATGCATATACACATAAGAATAAAGTTTGCACACATACATACACGCAAGTCTACACGTATGGAATTATATAGTACATATCATATTTTAGTTTTCTTGTTTTCATTCAACAGTGTCATAGATAGCTTTCCAAGGTAGATAGTATGGCTATCTTGTCTAAGAGTCAAATAGCATTTCCTTGAACGACTGACCCGAGGCCTGGTAAGTCAGAGAAGCGGACACTAGATGGCAGTGTTGAAATGAAAATTTTGGAAAATAATTACCAGCATTACAGGAACAAGAGGCCCCTGGGACTTTGTTCAGTTGTTATTGACATCCTGATAACTAATAACTGGTGAAAGGACATTTATCTGATTAAGATTCTGTTACTTTGGAGGCTCCATATTCCTCCAGCTTGGGCTGCAGACATAAAGCTCCCAAGACTTGAAACTTGGTAAGACTGCATTCAGGTTTATTTTTTTTTTTAAAGATTTTATTTTTTCCTTTTTCTCCCCAAAGCCCCCCGGTACCTAGTTGTGCATTCTTCGTTGTGGGTTCTTCTAGTTGTGGCATGTGGGACGCTGCCTCAGCGTGGTCTGATGAGCAGTGCCATGTCCGCGCCCAGGATTCGAACTGACGAAACACTGGGCCACCTGCAGCAGAGCGCGCGAACTTAACCACTCGGCCACGGGGCCAGCCCCTGCATTCAGGTTTATTTTATCGTCCATCTGTGAAACTGAAAGTCTGCCCTTCATGGAAGGAATAAACGACTTGCCATCTCCATCACACTCTCTCCCCACCTCCCGTACCTGACACAGTGGAAGGACTGACACTCTTGCTACCTCCCTACTCAGAAAAGCCAGCCTGATTCTTGTGCTATATCCATAGCAGAGGAAGCCCTGCTCCGTGGCAGTTAGGCAAGAACTGGCTTCCTGTCTGATCCAAGGTACAGTGGGTGGTGCTTTACTCTGAGATTCCAAGTCTCAGAGATGTGGATCCAAGTCTCCTGGGAATTTATACTCCCCATAGCAACTGCATCCATAGAGAGATAGCAGGTCCACCCAGACCTTCAGAATCCCAGCCTCCCTTGGATCACCTTGTTTTTTGTAGATACTTCCCACTTCTGGTCCCAGCATGCACACACACACACACACATGCACGCAGATAAATGCGTGGACACGCACCCCTTGGTATTTGTGCACTATGCTCTGTTGGGAAGAGTGCAAGATGCAAATCTGAAGCTTCAGCTCAGCCAACAACAGACCTTGTGATCTTGGTTAAATCCCTTACCCTGTCTATTTCTCCATCTTGGTCTTCTTAAAGATGAGTATGTGGGGGATCAGAATTTGCCACCACAAAACATATCTCCTTGGCTTGATTATTTCTAAGAACAAAGGACTCAGAAACTCTTTGACCTTCCCCCAACTGACTAAAAGAATTTAAGATAGAAGGCCTGTTCCAGAAAGGAGCTATCAGCATAGATAACTATAGTATAACATGAACTCGGTGTGGTAGACAGGGAGGAACCTAGCAAGGCCCATTTCATCAAAGTCCTCTCCACGTCCCATTGTCTTTGCAAGGCATGATAAACACTTGTTTACCTGACATTTGCTTGTCCATCTCCATGTGAATTGCCTTTCTCCCCTTTGAAGTCCCAAACCACTACCCCTAACATCCTCCTTTGTCTTTAACTGAAGACCATATTTAAGGTGGGCTTCGGCCTTTTTGGTGAGTTACTCAGTTTTCCTGGGTTTCTCCCATGTAAAAATATTATTAAATTTGTTTGATTTTCTCCTGTTATTCTATCTCATGTCAATTTAATTCTTGGACCAGCCAGAAGAAACTATAGGGTAGAGGAATAATTCTTCCTCCCCTACATGTAATAATAACTCCTGATCTCCTTCTGGGGTATTAAATATGTAGACCATACATATGCTTAGAGCCCTCCCAGCTCCACCCATAAAAAATGAGAAGAAATATTCTGAAAGAATTGGATAATTTCTATTTTTAAAAATAGCTGTCATGGGAAACATCAGAACTTTATGGATTTCTTTATGTTTATTTTATGATTTAGTTGTCTTTATCCTGTACTACACTGACTTCTCAAACCACTTCATGGTAGAGTCTGCTACAAGCTTAGTACCATCAAAATAATCTGTGATTCAGGATGTGAGGGTATTTTCAGAGTCAGAGCTCAGCCATGTCACATGTGTGGACAGGCGCTTCTTTGGTCTGTTATAGCACTGAGTCACGGGCACAGATTTCATCTTATGGGAAGTGGCATGAAGGGGAAGAGGAGGGCCTTGTTCACACAGACACTGTGAAAGGCCACAAGTGACACTTGCTCTGGAAGCTGACCCTTCTGGTTTTACTTGGAGAAAATGTCTGTCTTAATTTCAGAGGCTGAATAAGGAGGACTTGAGGAGATGTTTTAAAAAAGGCAATTATTGAAGCTTTAAAGGTAATCTAGATCTCTTGCTGGTCACAAGCAAGCAAAAAGAGAGTTAACTAGTGACCCAAATGAAATATTATCAATTTGATAATGTTTGATTCTGTAGGGGAGGAAGATATTTCCTGTACCCACTCTGGGTCCTTCTGGCCAGGCTATGAATTAAATTCATGTGAGACAGAATAACAGGAGAAAATTAAACAAAGTCTTTTTGTTTGGTTGATTTTTTTTTTAAAAATTCTATTTTTCCTTTTTCTCCCAAAAGGCCCTAGTACATAGTTGTGTATTTTTAGTTGTGGGTCCTTCTAGTTGTGGCATGTGGGACACTGCCTCAGCATGACTTGATGAGCAGTGCCATGTCTGCGCCCAGGATTTGAACCGGCGAAACCCTGGGCTGCCAAAGCAGAGTGCGTGAACTTAACCACTCAGCCATGGGGCCAGCCCTTAAACAATGTTTTATAACATGTTTACATGGGAGAGACTCAGGAAAACTGAGTAACTCACCAAAATGGTGGAGGTTCTCATCTTAAATACCACCTTCAGCTAAAGACGAAGGAGGATGTTGGAGGTAGAGGGAGCCAATTATGGGAGATTACCAGAAAAGCACAGTAAACAAGAGTAAAAGTTCTTATGCAGAGGGTATTATACTGAGTGGAATAAGTCAGAGGGAGAAAGTCAAATAATGTCTGATCTCACTCATAAGTAGAAGATAAAAACAACGACAAACAAACACATAGCACAGGAGATTGGATTGGCGGTTACCATAGGGGAAGCGGGGAGGGCAAAAGGGGTGATTAGGCTCACATGTGAGGGGATGGACTATAATTAGTTTTCAGGTGGTGAACATGATGTAATCTACACAGAATTCGAAATATATTATGATGTACATCTGAAAATAAATAAATTAATTAATTTTTTAAAAGTTCTTATGCAGATTTAAGTCCTTGCCTTCTGAATTGATAAGAGTTTCTGGAGATAAAGTCATTCCCTCCCCTTCTTCCTGGTACAGAGAAGGAGACACCTTTACAGATGGAGATTTCCCTTACAAATGTAAACCTCTCTTACAAAGGGTAACTTCTACTTTTCAGAGTTTCTCTCATGTCTGCAGTTTTTAAAAGTAACCAGCCCATGGGGCCGGCCCAGTGGTGCAGTGGTTAAGTTCACATGTTCTGCTTCGGCGGCCCAGGGTTTCCCGGTTTGGATACCAGGTGCAGACACGGCACCGCTTGGCAAGCCATGCTGTGGTAGGCATCCCACATATAAAGTAGAGGAAGATGGGCACAGATGTTAGCTCAGGGCCAGTCTTCTTCAGCATAAAGAGGGGGATTGGCAGAAGATGTTAGCTCAGGGCTAATCTTCCTCAAAAAAAAAAAAAAAGAAAGTAACCAGCTCAAAATAATCCTCATGCCAAAGAGACATATCTTGGGGTGGCCAATTCCAATCCCCCACCATTCAATTTAATTCAATTCAATATATTTTGATTTAATTAACAGTTTTTGAGCAACATACTGTAGCTCGGGTATGTGGAAGGTGAAGAATGAATGTGACTTCATCCCTACCTTCAGGAGGTTTATCTAGTAGAGGCAAACATATACACAACTCTTTCCTCGGCTGTAGTCCAATAAGCCCAGGGACTTTGTACATCTTCTTCATCACCCTTTATCCTGTGCCTGGAACATAGTTGGAGCTCACTGTGACTTTTAGATGAATAAATATATAATCTACGCAAGGCAGGATGTGACAACTACTATCAAAGAGATAAAGAATGATGTTGGAGTGCAGAAGGGGCAAGAAGTAATGCTGATTAAAAGGAAAAGGAAGGAAGGAAGCATTTGAGCAGAGCCTTGAGGGATGGGCAGAATTTTGATGGGGAGAAGGAGGGTGATAGAGATTCTTCTCCTGTCCGGGAGGGAACATGGTGAACACAGGCCGAGAAGCAGAGAGAGACAAGGGGAGGATAAACTTCAAAACAAAATAAAACAAAACACATATAGGTGATAGGGAAGAAAATCTGCCAGCCCAAAACGTGTCTCTTTAATATGGTGGTTATTTTAAGATGATTATTTTTAAGAACCAAAGACTCAAAGTTTTTCTTGTTACCTCTTTGTTAACTGCCTGAAAGAATTTAGATAAAGGCCTGTAACAGGAACACAGCTATCACCAGAGACATCTACAAAGAATATGGGCTAAGTGCAGTCAAGGAGACAGAGGGCAGGGCCTAGAGATCAGAGTCCCCACCATGTCCCATTGTCTCTGCATGGCACAGCAAACATTTGTTTACCAAACATTTCTTTTTCCATCTCCACGTGAATTGCTTTCCTCCCCTTTGAAGTCCCAAAGCACTACTCCCAACACCCTCTTTAGTCTTTAGCTGAAGATGGTAGGTTCTGCCATTTTGGTGAGTTACTCAGTTTTCCTGGGTCTCTCCTACATATACATGTTATTAAATTTGTTTGATTTTCTCCTGTTGTTCTGTCTCATGTCAATTTAATTCTTAGATCAGCCACAACTTGGAAGGATAGAGGAAAATTCCTTCCTCCCCTACAGAGGCTTTCTGTGGCAGACATTGCTTTAAGCACTTTATAAGCATTAACTCATTTAATCTCACAACAACTCTATAAGACATATGCTATAATTATCCTCATCCAACAGATAAGGAAACTGAGACATAGAAGGTCGAGCAATGTCAAAGGTCACAAAACCACTAAGTGACAGAGCTAGATTCAAACCCAGAGATTGTGTTAACCACTTGTGGTGGATTGTAAGAGTGGGCACAGACTGTTTTTCTCTGTGTGTCCAAGACCTTGTGTTACTGCCCAAGGGGGGCTGTTTGCCTGCCGCAAGACATGACAATAGTTGAGAGGCACGGGGTAGGAGAGAAAGAGTCTTATTATAGCTTGCTAGCAAGGGGGGAGATGGCTGACTAATGTCTCAAAGAACCATCTTACAGAACAAAGACTGCAGGCCAGTCACATAAGGGGCTGGTCTCCTGGTGGGGGAGGCAGCTGGTTTTCAGGTGGGGCAGACATCTGGTCTTAGTTCCCGATAATCTTTTGTTTGCCTGGATATGCATCAGAGACCAGAGCAATGCCTTATACTCAGATCTTTCAGTTGTCATTGATGATGGCTGTCAGCATAGACTCTCTGCCTCATAAGGAACTCAAAGGAACGAAGTTATTGACTTATCACAGCTGGGAGAGGGTGTAAGATCTACAGAGCATGTGTATCTCCTGGAGGGTGCATATCCTCCAGCTGCACTTAGTTAATCAGAGGGTTAGTTAATCAGAGGTCATTCAAAGTTACAATAAGGTTTCTTTTCTATAATATGGCTTCCCTTATGTCAACCTTGTGCTGAGCCAGTGTCACTTAGACTGTGACTTTGTGGCTCCTCCCATCAAGAGGTGGATCTACTTCTCTACCCCTTGAGTTTGGACTGATTTTATGACTTGATTTGGTCAATTATATGTTGCAGAAGAAACATTGTGCCAGGTTCAAGCCTAGACCACACATGCTTCCGCTATCACCATAGAACCTTGCCTGCTGCCATGTGAACAAGCCTGAGCTAGCCTGCTGGTTGATGAGAAACATGTGGCCCATTCCTTCATTCTAGTGGACAGTAGCTAATTCCCAGAACTGCCCAGCTGAACCCAGTCCAAATTGCCAACCCATAAAGTCACAAGCTAAGTAAATTGTGGCTTCTTAAAAATAAGACAGCAGGCCAAAAATGGAGTCACTTATGCTAAGCCTCACAGCACCAAACTGAGACAACTTAATTACAGTTTCAGCTCTCCCAAAAATGGAATCTTAAACCAGTAAATCAGGAATTGCCGGATCGATACTGGTTAGATAATCTGCCTGAAAACCCCTGCCATCCCCTAAAGGAAAGTGACCTTGTCGTAACCAATCCACCGTTTTTCCCAGTATACCTTTATTATTCTTACTCCCTTCTGCCCATAAAAGTCTTTCATTTTGTACAGCTTCTTGGAGCTTCTTTCTATCTGCTAGATTGGATGCTGCCAGATTCATGAATCATTGAATAAAGCCAATAAGAGCTTTAAAATTTACTCAGCTGAATTTTGTTTTCTAACAGGTTGATTTAAGCCCCTAAGGTTTGGGATAGTTCGTCAAGCAGCAGAACTAACTGAGGCTTGCCTGTGCTATGCTGCTTCTAAATTCTAACTCTAATTCTAAGTCTATCCTTGATTTGTACAACACATTTCATAGATGATTTTGCATGTTACCTCACAGCTACTACATGAGATGTCATAAAAAAGCAGAGATTGTTTGCAGTCAATTTGCCTAAGATCAAATTGCTTAATAGATGGAAGAAAGGATTAAAACGTATAAAGTTTAAAAAAATCAAAGGTCAAAGGAGACTTCAACTAGTCTGATAGGAACAGAAGCTACTTCTAGCTCTAGACAAGATGGTGATTCAGCAGGAATGCTGGCTCTTTCTTCTCACTGAACCGTAGACATACCACGGAAATGAGAAGAAAGCACTAGGATTTAAAGGACTAGAGCAAAATCCATGAGAAACCTTTGCGGAGATGCAAGGTGATTTTTGACCTGGTATGGGAAGGAAAACTCAGCACGGCATAGAGAAAGGCCAGGATCCAGTAGGATGGGGAGGAAGATTTGAGTTGTGCTCTTTTGTCTGTTGCCCAGGGGGATCATTGAGGGCTCTGCTGTAAAGTAAACAGAAATGTAGCGGCTCCAGCCCAGGGCTTCAAGAGTCATTGAGATAACAGCAGGGCGATTGGCTGGGGTGAGGAGCATATAACAGTGATGCAGTCACATAATTGAGCCTTTGTGTGTTCCCTACTGTCTCCCATGTCCACCCAAAAGAAAAAAAAAAAAAACTACTGTTTTTCTCTACTACTATGCTCGCACTTCTAATACTGTCTACCTAGAGTTAGCTAGAGATTCCACAGGTTAAAGGGCTCAGTCCCGCAAGACTGCCCCTACCCCATTCAGACGCCAATCACAAGTCCTAGGTTGTCACCTGTACTTCTGACTGACCAGCTGTAAATTAAGGGTCCCCAGGACAGTCTACTAGGTTTTGCTAGATGGCTCACAGAACTCAGGAAAACAGTTTATTTACCACATTGCTGGTTTATTATAAAAGGATACAACTCAGGAACAGATGGAAGAGATACACGAGGTGAGGTTTGCGGAAAGGGGCCTGGAGCTTGCATGCCCTCTCAGGGGGACCACCCTCTCAGCACCTCCAAGTGATCACCAACCCAAAAGCTCTTCAAAGCCCTTGGGTTATGGTTTTTATGGAGGCTTCATTACATAGGCATGAATGATTAAACCATTGGCCATTGGCGGTTGAACTCAATCTCCAGACCCTCCTCCCTCCCCCGGGGTCAGGGGGTGGGGCTGAAAGTCCTAACCTTCTAATCACAGGGTTAGTTCTTCTGGCTATCAGCCCTCTTCCTCCAAGAGTCATTTCATTAACATAAACTCAGGTGTGGTTGAAAGGGGCTTATTAGGAGTAACAAAAGATATTCCTTTCAGCTTTATTACTCTTACATTCCTTTTTTTTTTTTTTTGATGAAGATTGGCCCTGAGCTAAAATCTGCTGCCAATCCTCCTCTTTTCTGTTGAGGAAGATTGGCCCTGAGCTAACATCTGTGCCCATCTTCCTCTACTTTATATATGGGACGTCTGTCACAGCATGGCTTGACAAGCAGTGTGTAGGTCCCCACCCAGGATCTGGGCTGGTGAACCCTGGGCCACTGAAGCAGAATGTGCAAACTTAACTGCTGTGCCACCAGACTGGCCCCATATCACTCTTATCACTGGGTAAATTCCAAGGATTTTGAAACCATTGAAGAGTTAGATATTAATGATTACATTGCAAGTGACTATAGTTTTATTAAAGTTTTTAACTGTAGCTCTTAGTTGTCTGCCACCCATTGCTAGTTGTGTTGCTTAGGCGATGTATTATCTGACTCCCACTACGTTCCTATAGATAACACCGCCTGGCGCCTGGGTCACCATGGTAATGGATGCTTGAGTTCTTTTTCAGAAATTGGGAGTCAACCCCTGTCCAGTTCAGGCAGGTTGAGACCACCAACCCACTGACTGGGCCTGTGTAAGTGAACACCTGACGTCAGGGAGCTAAAAACACCACCCTCAGATCATGCCTGTGCTGCCGCTTTTGAACATGCATCCTATGAAGAGGCGTGAAGTTTGACCATGCCTGCACGGATCATCAAAATGCCTCACTCCTCCCTGCCTCGGATTATCTATCCCCACACTTCAAACCACCTCGCTCCCCTCACCTATAAATATCCCTGTGTCCTCATTTTCGAGGAGGTGGATTTGAGCCTCATTCTCCTGCCTCCTCACTTGGCCTCCTTGTGGTTAAAACCCTTTCTCTGCCACAACCTTGTCATTTTGGTGATTGGTTTTCTGTGTGATGGGCAAAATGAATCTGGTTCAGTAACAATTTTAAGAGTTCTGTGCCAAGAAGGAGAACGAAGACCAAATATATATTTCTTATTATAAATCAGAATATCACACTTCCACACATCTAGAGTTGGGCAATTACAACAGAGGAAAAGAAGCTCTTTTAGGGGAGATGTTTGAGGGGCTTATGCAGCTTCTCCAATGACCTGGAGATCAGGTCAGGGTCACTTGGTGAATGTGCAAAACATGGAATAGCTTGTCTTTCCAGCTCCCCAGGAATGATATAAGCAAGAATCTGGGCCTTGGCTCCTCGTTCTGGGTACATCATCGGGGGAAAACAAACTCAGAGGCGAAAATAGCAAGATAATGGAGGAGTCCAGTCTGTTTGAGAAAAAGAACACCAGCCAAATGACCTATACTAGAGGAAACAGAATTAATGTAAAACATGGACTAAGACTTTAAAATAAGCTTAATAAACATCCTCAAAGAAATAGGAGATGATATTGGTAATATAAAGCAGGGGCGAAAAGCAACCATGAAGAACCAAGTAGATATCCAGGGTATAAAAATATTATAGTTGAAAACTGGATTCAATAGATGGCGCTAAGCAGAATGAATACAAACAGTAGCTAATGAGCTGGAATGTCAGGTCAAGAAATCCTCCTAAAAGAAAAAGTTAAGGCCTTGGCTCTACTCTAATTTATACTAAATTCTGGAGAGTTTTGTTGAAATAAACTTCTAGGCCCAAGATGGAGCCACTCCTGCCCGGAGTGCCACGTTAGCAAACTGAAACTTGGATAACGCTCTGTCCCTGTAAATGTTCTGTTGACCAGAAACCCAGCATATCCGATCGTCCTATCCCCAAATGCCAAGCCAACTCTGGGCTCTATTCTTACTTGTTTATCCTGTAAAAGCTTCCTGCCTTCTGCCCCATTTTTCAGTTCTCTGGACTGTTGGGAACAGAGACTGTCTGCTTCATGAAGTGTTAAATAAGTTTGCTTGTATTGTCTAAATTGTCTTCTTCAATCATTTTTAATAGTTTGTAGGGGCAAATTCTCCTTTTTCTCTCTCTCATTTGTATCTGCTTTCTCTCTTAGAAAAAAGGAAGCACACTATACACTCTGTTCTGAACCTTGCTTTTTTGTTCTACGATATTCCATAGCAAAATAACAGATCTTCCATGTTTCTTTTTATAGTTGTATAGTACTCCATCATATGCATGTCCGTGGTTTATCCAAATAGCTCCTTATTGTTGGGTATTTGAATTCCTTCCAGTCTTTTACTGCAATGAATAGCCTTGTTCACTACTACTTAATTTTTTTATTTTTTATCGAGGTTGTAATAGTTTATAATATTGTGAAATTTCAATTGTACATTATTACTTGTCAGTCACCATATAAATGTACCCCTTTACCCCTTATGCCCACCCCTAACCCCCTTCCTTCCAGTACCCACTAAACTGTTCTCTTTGTCCAAATGTTACTTTATCTTCCACATACGAATAAAATCATACGGTGTTTGCCTTTCTCTGTCTGGCTTATTTCACTTAACATAATACCCTCAAGCTCCATCCATGATGTTGGGAATGGGATGATTTTGTGTTTTTTATGACTGAGTAGTATTCCATTGTATATATATATATATATATATATATATATATACACCACATTTTCTTTATCCAATCATCAATCGATGGGTATTTGGGTTGCTTCAACTTCTTGGCTATTGTGAATAATGCTGCAGTGAACATAGGGGTGCATAAGTCTCTTTGAATTGTTGATTTCAAGTTCTTTGGATAAATCCCCAGTAGTGGGATTGCTGAATGGTATGGTATTTCTATTTCTAATTTTTTGAGAAATCCCCACACTGTTTTCCATAGTGGCTGCACCAGTTTGCATTGTTACCTGCAGAATATAAGGGTTCCCTTTTCTCCAAAACCTCTCCAACATGTTATTTTTTTTGTCTTGGTGATTATAGGAATTCTAATGGGTATGAGGTGATATCTTAGTGTAGTTTTGATTTGCATTTCCCTGATGATTAGTGATGTTGAACATCTTTTCATATGCCTGTTGGCCATCTGTATATCTTCTTTGAAAAAAATGTCTGTTCAGATCCTCTGCCCATTTTTTGATTGGGTTGTTTGTTTTTTTGTTGTTGGCTTGTATGTGTTCTTTATATATTGGAGATTAACCCTTTGTTGGATATATGATTTGAAAATATTTTTTCCCAGTTGGTGGGTTGTCTTTTCGTTTTGTTCCCGGTTTCTTTTGCCTTGCAGAAGCTCTTTAGTCTGATGAAGTCCCACTTGTTTATTTTTTCTTTTGTTTCCCTCATCCAAGTAGACACGGTATTTGAAAAGATCCTTCTAAGGAGCCAACCCCATAGCCAAGTGGTTAAGTTTGCACGATCCACTTCAGCAGCACAGGGTTTCACTGGATCGTATCTTGGGCGTGGACCTAGCACCACTCACCAGGCCATGCTGAGGTGGCATCCCACATAGCACAACTAGAAGGACTTGCAACTAGAATATACCACTGTGTACTGGGGGCTTTGGGGAGAAGGAAAAAGAAAAAGAAGAAGATTGGCAACAATTGTTAGCTCAGGTGCTAATCTTTAAAAAAAGAAAGATCTTTTTAGGACGGATGTCAAAGAGTGTACTGCCTATATTTTCTTCTAGGAGTTTTATGGTTTCAGGTCTTACCTTCATATCTTTAATCCATTTTGAGTTAATTTTTGTGTATGGTGAAACATAATGGTCTACTTTCATTCTTTTGCATGTGGCTGTCCAGTTTTCCCAACACCTTTTGTTGAAGAGACTTTCCTTTCTCCACTGTATGTTCTTAGCTCCTTTGTTGAAGACTAGCTGTCCGTAAATGGGGTTGTATTTCTGGGCTTTCAATTCTGTCCCATTGATCTGTGTGTCTGTTTTTGTACCAGTACCATGCTGTTTTGATTACTGTAGATTTGTAGTACATTTTGAAGTCAGGGTTGTGAAGCCTCCACGTTCATTCTTTTTTCTCAGGATTGCTTTAGCTATTTGGGGTCTTTTGTTGCCCCATATGAATTTTAGGACTCTTTGTTCTAGTCCCATGAAGAATGTCATTGGGATTCTGATTGGGATTGCATTGAATCTGTAGATTACTTTAGGTAGTGTGGATATTTTAATTATATTTATTCTTCTAATCCATGTGTATGGAATATCTTTCCATTTCTCTATGTCATCATTGATTTCTTTCAATAGTGTCTTATAATTTTCATTGTATAGGTCTTTCACTTCCTTGGTTAAATTTATTCCTAGATACTTTATTCTTTTTGCTGCAATTGTAAATAGAACTGTGTTCTTGAGTTCTCTTTCGGTTAGTTCTTTATTAGAGTATAGAAAAGCAACTGATTTTTGTAAGTTGATTTTGTACCCTGCAACTTTGCTGTAGTTGTTGATTATTTATAATAGTTTTCCAATGGATTCTTTAGGGTTTTCTATATATAAAATCATGTGCAATTATCTTTTTTTTTTTTTTGAGGAAGATTAGCCCTGAACTAACTGCTGCCAATCCTCTTTTTGCTGAGGAAGGCTGGCCCTGAGCTAACATCCATGCCCATCTTCCTCTGCTTTATATCTGGGACGCCTAACACAGCATGGCATGCCAAACGGTGCCATGTCTGCACCCGGGATCTGAACCGGCGAACCCTGGGCTGCCGAAGTGGAATGTGCACACTTAACCACTGTGCCACTGGCCGACCCCTCATGTGCAATTATCTGCAGACAGTGAGAGTGTCACTTCTTCACTGCTTATTTGGATTCTTTTTATTTCTTTTTCTTGCCTAATTCCTCTGGCCAAAACCTCCAGTACTAGGTTGAATAAGAGTGGTGAGAGTGGGCACCCTTGTCTTGTTCCTGTTCTCAGGGAGATGGCGTTCAGTTTTTCCCTGTTGAGTATGATGTTGGCTGTGGGTTTGCCTGTTTACTACTACTTTTTAACACAGTAAAGGAGGTCCTGGCCACTGCTAAAACAAGAAAAAGGCATAAGAGGTATAAGGACTGAAAAGAAAGAGATAAAATCAATCTATTCAACATGCAAGTATATTAGCATTAACACAAATATTTGGCAAAATTGTAGGTTACAAGCTCAACATAAAAAAACTCAAGACTATAGTTAGTGAGTTGGGGAGACAGGAGAGAAGGGAAAGAGTAAAGAGATAAAGCAAGAGAGGTGTTTCACATGGAATGATGAGGATAACGTGTTAAGAATTAGGATTATACTTAATTTAATTTAATTGTACTTAATTTAGCTCTTCATCTAAGGTAAACCAAACCAAACCAAACCAAACCTCATAAATAGACATCCCTGTAAATCCCCAGGGCCGAGCTCATGTTACACTGAGTGAGATAAGATTACACAAACGGATCATTGGAAATCGCATGGCATGTTGAGAAGCTGTATGACAGATTTTCCAAGCACGTAAGTCCTCTGTTGAAATAAATTCAACAATTTGTTAAATCAAGTTCTCTACTTTAACTGAAATGGCAGGTGTGGTACCACGTGACATCTTGCTTCCTCCTGAGACTTAATCGTAGGGAACTCACCGGATTTTCTCGCATGGGACCCGGTTAGCAAAATATAAGAGTTTTCCACTATCATGTGGTGACTGTCACTCCACAGGATTTAAAGTGGAAACCAACTGTCCGTGACCTTGAGTCACAGAGATTCATGGTTAGACTATTTCTGCCTGGTGGAATATTCTGCATAAACACCACATCCTGTTGGAATTCACATTAGGGCCCCTCGGGGTGATGGTGTTTAGAATGTGCATAGTCCTAAAGAAGATTGAGTTTCGGTTGACTTAGTCCATTTGACTAAAATAATGAGCTCTAGGCACTGTGGTCAAAACAAAGGTCTCCAAGGGAACTATGTTCCTTTGATTTATAAAATATTATTTTTAGAAGGAGTATATTAAATGGTCACCCTGTCCCATCCTCCATCTGATGCTTGACACTGCTTAGCAAGATTCTATTAATTAGACATTTAATTATAATTGAACATCCTTATCTGGAAAGTTCATTAGGCCAGCAACAAGGATTGTATTCCCTTTTTCACATATTAATATATTTATTTACTCAACAAATATTTATTGAACACCAACTATGTGCCAATCACTGGACATACAGGGTTGAAAAAGAGAGAAATTTCCTACACCATGGACATTATTATTTGGTAAGAGAGAGGAATTGATGTGTAGATAAAGAAGAATATGTCACTGAATTATAAGTACAATGAAAATAAAACAGGGTGATGTAAAAAAGAATAATGGGGTGGGTAGTGGGATGGCCATGTTAAGTGGAGTGGGATGGAGAGACCTCTCCAAAGAGCTAAGGTTTAAATTGAGATCTGACTAGAAAGTAGTTAGTTATAGGAAGCTTCAGGGGAAAGCATTTAAGACTAAGGCAATGGCTGGTGCAGAGGCTCAATGGCCAGAACAAGAAAATCTGGCGTTGGAGGAAGAGAAGAATCTTGACTTTAGCGGCACATATTTGCTAGTCATTTGTTTTTTCCATTTTGTGAATCATATATTTATTCATATTATTTACCTTTAAAAAATGGGATGTCCTTCCTTTTTCCTATATGTTTTCAGGTGTTCCTGGTAAACCTAGAACGTAATTCCTTGTTGATTTTACACGTTGCAAGCATTTTCTAATCTATCACCTTACCACTTGATGGTATGACGTGCTTTGTTGAACAGAAACCCTTAATTTTGACGTAGTCAAATCTCGTCAACTTTTCTTCTTATGGTTTTTGCTTTCTGGGTCTTATTTAAGAAATCCCTCATGAAATTTGTAAGATATTTTCTTACATTTTTTTCTTATTTGCTTTATGAATTTACCTTTCACATATGGATATTTCACACATCTGGAATTTACCTTGATTAATGGTGTAACGTGTGGATCCATGTTACATTTTTTTTCCACATCATGAGCCCCTTTTTTCAACACCATCTTTCCCTCTAATTTGGTGATGCCACTTCTACTGTAAACCAAGATCTGGGCACTAGGGATGCTCATTGCTACTGGAGTGTTCAGAAATTGTGAGCTCATGCTTGTACTTCCAATGCCGCCTCATCACCACAGGTATCTTCCTTCCTTTGCCCCATTTCATAATTGTACTTTCTTTCTTCCACAGTGAGAACTCTGGCTTTATTGTATTTACTCATTTACTCAATCCTACAACAAATATAAGATAGATTCAGAATTGTTGAAAAACAAACCTACCAAAAAAGAATTTAAGGGGCCCAGCCTGGTGGTGCAGTGGTTAAGTTCACACATTCCACTTCGGTGGCCCAGGGTTCACTGGTTCGGATCCCGGGTGCAGACCTAGCACCGCTTATCAAGCCATACTGCGGCAGACGTCCCACATAGAAAGTAGAGGAAGATGGGCACAGATGTTAGCTCAGGGCCAGTCTTCCTTAGCAGAAAGAGGAGGATTGGTAGTAGTTAGCTCAGGGCTAATTTTCCTCAAAAAAAAAAAAAAGAAAAGAAAAGAAAAAAAAGAGAATTGAAGGTTTGTCATATTCTCTCTCTTTCTTACTTGAAATACACTTGGGTTAATTTGTTTCTGTTTACACTCAGTTTTAGGTCTCCACCTATTCTTGTTGATTTAATTGTATTATTTGAATATGTAGAATATTAACACGCTTCCAAAAGTCAAAATTATACTCAGAGAAGCATCACTCCCCTTGCTATTCATTCCTCCTCGTTTCTCTCCACTCCTTGTATGTAATTGATTTCATTGTTTTTTGGTTATCTTTCCTCTGTTTCTTTTTGCAAAACTAAGTGGAAACATATAGGTACGTTTCCCTCTTTTAAAACAAGAGGTAGCATACTGTGCATACTCTTTAGTATTTTGCTTTTTTCACTTAACAATATCTCCTGGAAAGCACTCCTTCTCAACTCTGTCATTTATTTAATGCTATAATTATTGGAGGTAGCGTATTTACTACGTTCCTTTACTATTTAAAAACATTACGTTTGGTATTTAGAAAAGTTTGTATTAATAGTTGTAGGAGTTATCTTTGTTTCTTTTTTTCTTGAGATATAATTGACATATAACATTATATTAGTTTCAGGTGTGCAACGTAAAGATTCAGTATTTGTATATATTGCAAAAGGATCACTGTAATAAATCTAGCTACCATCCGTCACCACACATAGTTACAATATTTTTCTTATGATGAGAACTTTCAAGATTTACTCTCTTAGCAACTTTCAAATATGCAATACATATTATTAACTGTAATCATCATGCTGTACATTATGTCCCCAGGATTTAGATATTTTATTAATTTTTCTTTTTTTTAAAGATTGGCACTTGAGCTAACAACTGTTGCCAATCTTTTCTTTTTTTTTCTGTTTTTTCTCCCCAGGCCTCCCCCCACCAAGTATAGTTGTATATTTTAGTTGTGGGTCCTTCTAGTTGTGGCATGTGGGACACCGCCTCAGCACGGCCTGACGAGTGGCACCATGTCTGTGCCCAGGATCTCAACCAGCAAAACCCTGGGCCACCGAAGCAGAGCCTTCGAACTTAACCACTCAGCCACGGGGCTGCCCCAATATATTTTATAACTGGAAGTTTGTGCATTTTGACCCCCTTCACTCATTTGGCCCACACCCAAACCCCCATCTTTGGCAACCATGAGTCTGTTCTCTGTATCTATGAGTTTGTTTGTTTGTTTTTCTAGATTCCACATATAAGTGAGATCGTATGGTATTTGTCTTTCTCTGTCTGACTTATTTCACTTAGCATAATGCCCTTAAGATCCACCCATGTTGTCACAGATGGCAAGATGTCCTTCTTTTTTTACTGGCTGAATAATATTCCAGTGTGTGTGTATCACATTTTCTTATCCCTCCATCCATTGATGGACACTGAGGTTGCTTCCCTGTCTTGGCTATTGTAAATAATGCTGCAGTGAACTTGGGGGTGCAAATAATACTTATTTTTGTTTTAAAATTTTTTCTAGTACCCCTAGTTCCTCTTTAAAACTAATAACATACCTTCAGTTTAAAATGGTATCTTTTTTTTCAGAGTCAATTATCTTTTTCTATCTTCCCTTTTATCTTTTCTCCTCCCATTATTTTAGTTGCATTGTTGCTATTTTGTTCACATACTATTCTCCTACCTATTGCTCAACACTTGTTTTATTCTTAGTTCTACAATTAATTATATTAAATGCTTATCATTAGTCCTTTTGCCGGAGGTTTCTTAGTTTTCTCTTGGTTGAATGAAACTGATCCCCGGTAGATTTCTCCAGAAGGATTTGTGTGCCCTTGAAGGACAGCATGAAAATGCATAAAACCCTTGGTTCTGGCAGTGTTCACATCTGACCTGTTAACTGGCTCCTTCAGTCTCCCGCAGGGTAAAGACTTGCTGGGAGCATCCTGATTAGCAAGTATTCTGTCCCATCGTCAGACCTGTGTCAGATCACCAGCTCTACTTCTGGGCTCAATATATGGTCACCAAACCTCTAAACTTAGTGTTTTATACAAGAATTGTTGACAACGAAGTTTCATGTCAAGGCTTTTGGCTTGGGGTTGGGGGAGAGAAACAGGCCCAGAAAGTCCAGATCTCATCATCATATAAACCTTATGTGGTAGGAGCTTAATTTAGACAAGGTTCCAGAATATAAATAGATAAGACTAGGTGGGGAATGCCTCTGGGGTGAGGCTACTGTGAAAAGAAGAAGCTTTCATAGTTTAAAAAACGTTCCAGGGCTTCCTTCCCTTGTAACAGCTGACAGTATATTTCTAACTCCTTTCCAGAACCTGCTCAAACAAAAGGTCACTCATCTACAATCTTGTCAAAGCCTATGAGATTTCTTAGGAGGCTAGAGTGTCAGGGCTGAAAGAGATTTTAGAAGTTATCTAATCTACCTTTTCTTCCCAAATTTTTAATAAGCCCGAAATGTCGGGCTTATTAAAAATGTTTTGAAAAATATCTTTGGTGCAGAAATGAACAAAGAATCATGAAATATTTTAAATTTTAGATTCAGATTAAAAAAAATTTTTTTGAGAAATAAAAGTGTAACAAAGTTGAGGTCCCTATGTTCTTCTCTTTTTATCTTATTCCTTTCCTTTCCTGGAGGAAATGGTTATCACGAATTTGGTATATATTCAGTCCATGCTTTTACACTTTGCTCATATTTATGTATTAATATTATGTAATTATTTTAATTTATAGAAATTGTAACATAGTATAACATTCTGAAATTTGCTTTTTAAAAATTTTGATGACAAACAGTGTTTCAGTGAATCTCTGTGCAGGTGTGCATTTCTTTAATATCTATCTATCTATCATCTATCTATCTATCTATCTATCTATCTATCTATGAATCTAGAAATGGAATTAATTGCTAGGTCATAGAGCATTTTCAGCTTTACTTTATATTGTCTGATTTCTCCCAAAGTGGAGTTCTTTGTTGTCCCCATTTTCACCAACACTTTCTGCTGCTAGACTTTAACATTTCTATAAATCTGATTGGGGTGAAAGGTTACCTTATTGTTTTACTCTGCATTTCTTGATCAACAGGAGCATTTTTCATGTGTTTGTTGGCCATTAACATTTCCTGTTTTTTGTGAATTGCCTGGTCATATTCTTTGCCCATTTTTCTATTGAGTTGTAAGTCTTTTTTTTATTGACTTGCAGGAATTCCTTGAACTCTGGATATTATTTCTTTGTCTTTGCACACAGTTAACATTTTTCTCCAGTCTGTGGCTTATTTTCTAACTTTGTTTATGGAGTCTTGCTTTTATAGGCATTTTACATTTTTATATAGTCAGAATTAATCATCTTTTAATTTGTAACAATACTGCCCTATAACCTGACACCAAAAGAAGGCAAGACCAAGTAAACCCCAATCAATCCAGTGTTCCCCAGGCTATTGGCGAAGGAGTCACTCAGCACAAGTGTTCTTGCAATTGGGACACACTGTGATAATTAGCAGTGGTCAGTCCGTATCGGGTGTCAGGACACTCTTGTCTTCTGGAAGGAGTTTTGGGTAAGGAGTCAAGTTTACTGCTGGCTCTGTTCCTAATGGTGTGACTTTGGTAGAGGAGCTGAAGTGTGGCAGAATGAGCACTGGATATGATACCAGAACACCTGGCTCCCAGCTCTACCACTAATTCCACTTGAGCCTCAGTTTCCTGACGTGTAAAAAGGAATGATACTCCTTCACAGGGCTGTTGGATTCAAACTGGATAGGGGTGGAAATGCTTTGTAAGATGAGATAAAAGCAAAATATTGTTATTACTAACTTCTG
The DNA here is from genome assembly GCF_021613505.1 of Equus quagga. Taxonomy (NCBI): domain Eukaryota; kingdom Metazoa; phylum Chordata; class Mammalia; order Perissodactyla; family Equidae; genus Equus; species Equus quagga. The sequence goes on along the minus strand of NC_060280.1, from coordinate 56,940,808 downwards.
TGGGCCTCAGTTTTCCTATCTGTAGAATAAGAGGGATAGAACTAGGTATTGAAGGCCCTTTTTAGCTCTAAAATAACCTGTGATTCTGTGACTGGGAGTAAAAACAGATCCTCCAGATCAGATGGGGTAGCAGCTGGCCTCTGGCAATTTTAGAACTCTCGGTGAGGCCGCCTTTGGAACAAGAAGTATTACAAGGCAAATCAGATCCTACGGTAGCCCTTCCTTCCTCCCTTCATTGCTTCTTCCATTCCTTCCTTCCTTCCTTTCATCCTCTTCTTCCTTCCTCTCTTCTTTCCTTCCTTCTTTTTCTCTGTTCCTTCTTCCTTTCTTTCATTCCCCAAACTCACCATGCTTCCTGGAACACTCCTTCCCACCCTTCATGGGTAACTTCTAGTTTTCTTCAGATATTCTTTGTTTTCCTGGGAAGCTTCCGCTTGGAGGCTTTTCCTGATTCCTCAAATTTTGAGTTTGAGTGCTCACAACTTCCGTCAGGGCACTTATCACACTTATTTGAATTATCTGCAACCCTTTACGGAACGTAAGCTTGGGGGCATGGAAGGCTCATGTCTTGATCACTGCTGTATCCTCAGAGCCCATTCTTGTGCCTGGAACATAGTAGGCACTCAAATCCTGTTGAATGAGAGAGTAAATAAATATATAGGCACTCTGCTAGGCGGTGTGAATAGAGATAAATAAGGCTCAGCTCTCAAGGAATTAAAAGTCTTGTAGGAGAGTACAGACTGCAATGCTATGCTATAAGAGCAGGCAACAGAAATCTGTTCAATGTGCAGATATGTAGAGAGGAAAGGGTTTGAGTGGGTCAAAGAAAGCTCTACAAGAGACAGATGAACTGGATCTTGAAGGATGAGCAGGAACATGTCAACCTAAGTAAAGGGCATGCCAGACAGAGCTGCGGCATATTTATTCAACAATTTATTCAACAAATATTTATTGAACTCCTACCATGTGCCAAGCACTATTGCAGGGGCTAAGGGTAGAGCAGACACAAAGGCAAACAGCCCCCCTGGATTCCCTCCCTACTCCCCACAGAGGTCCCCCTTCGTCTGACCCATGTAATCCCGTGTCTCTGCAGAGCTGAGAACGTGGGTATTTACTGCATACAAAGTCCTATGGAACAGTTGGCATGCCTTTCCTTGATCCAAAAGAACAGGGTCCTGGCTGTTTTTGGACTGAGGAGGACATGAGGGTTTGTGTTTCTCAGTGTTTTGATCAAAGGCACACAGCTGTCACATGAGAACACCTTGGAAATGTAATCTGAGTTCCCTAAGGCACTGGCTGGGCCTCACCATCTGTCTCAGGCCACCATTTGACTGAGGACTATCTTTGGCTGAACACCCTTTGCGTGGGTCAAATATTAACACAGGCACTTGCCAAGGGAAATAACAAGGTAAGAAAAAATATACATGGAATAAAGGCTGGAAGAAGTCTCATAAGTCAACACACACCATTATGTGGAACTTTTATGGAGAAGACCAGTAGAAAGAAATACACGGTTTCACGGGGTGAAAGATAAATCCTTAAAGGGGTTCTTTCATGACAAAACTGGAATTTCCATTTCTAGTAAGTTTTGAACCTATTTATGTAGAGAACTAGAAAGTAAAAGTTCTTCTTTGTTGTCTAATTGGGTTCTACTGATTAATCAGAGTAAGTCAACTTGGTATTTAAAACAAGCCCTTTTCTCCAGCTAATTGTCTGCAGAGGCTGGCATAGGTTTATAATTTGAGAGACAGAGGAATGAGTATGAATATATTTTACCATTCAAAAACATTTATTTACATTTTTTAAAATGTTGGTTTTAATTTTTTAAGTTATAGATACAATAGTGTAAAGTGACTCACAGCTTTACAATACGCAGTGGCAGTCTTAACTAACTCCCATTATCCTCCCCCCACCCCCAAGGCAACCATCTTCACAAAACGTGATTTCACAAAAGCATTGATTCATTTCATGTTTACTTACATATTTTTAAATAATGTGGTTATATTACTCCTTGACTTTACACATTTTAAGCATTATATTGACCTCTCACTATGGTAGAAAGAACTTATTGCTCTTCACTTCTCCTCTCTCCATGTCCCAATAGAGTTATATTTTCATTTTCTTTAGCTCAATATTCATTGTTTACGTTAGAGTTATCGAAATGGTATCCATAGTTGAGCCATGTAATAAACTATGACTACTTTTCATTTTCTGCACAAAATTTAATTTTTCTTGAGGTTAAGAGTTGTCATCTTTTTGTTTGTTTCTTTGCTTGCTTTTCTAATATTTATCACTTAATCATCCCCTAACCCTGCTGATTCTCTAAATCTCCTTTCAAGATGTTCAGATGCATCAGGTTTCCTAGTGGTTTGCATTTTCCTAAAGGCCTCTCTCATGGCCATCTGACCTACTTCAGTGTGGATTGGTTGCCCTTTATTCCAGCTACACAGATGTTACTTTGAGACGTCCACTCACGATTATCTTGGTATTCCCTTGGCCTTTCTTGTCTCTTGGATACCACTTCTTCTTTCAAGGGGAGCTCCCTCATTTTGGTGGAGTATACCATCTGGGGCTGAATTTATAGGAGGTGAATTGTTTCTGAGAATATCTGAGAATTGTTCTGGGAAAGTCTGAAACTATCTTTATTTTACTCTTTCACTTGATTGATAGTTGATTGGGAACTGAATTCTCAGTTATAGATTTTCTACAGAATTTTGAAGTAATTTCTCCATTACCTTCTAGTGTCCAATGTTGCTGATGAGAAGTTGGAGACCAGTCTAATTCCCTCTTCTTTTCATGTTTTCTTCCCCTTGTATAACTTCCCTTCAAGTTGCTTTTCTTCTGTTCATCTTGGCCTCTAACTTCCATGTTTTCTGCTAATATTTAAGTATGTAGGACTAAACCTGCTAAGACTCTCTGAGTACATGAGTGAGGCTTGTTGATTGTGCACTTCTCTGTAAGATGAGCTGTTGAGGCCTTTCCATCAGGGGAATTCCAATGTCAGTATCCTTTCTCCTTGGGCTGCTCAGATTCCTCAGAGAAGGCTTTTCCAATCTTCTGCCCACAGTTTAATGTGAAGGCTTAGCTTCCACTCTTCTGGAACCTGAGTAGGGGATGAGGGGTAGAGTAGGAGATGGGCTCACCATCCAGATGTACATTTATTTAAATCCCCCCTTTCAGTAGGATGCTTCTAGCTTTAACTGCGCCTGTGCTTTCTCAGTCCAGAGACTCTCTCCAGGGAATAAAACTCTAGTCTTCTGCTTAGGTGGGCAAAGGGCGGTTGTTGGCTGTGCCAAGGTTGGGGGTAGGGAGGAATCTTGGGACCTAACAACTTCTTGAAAAGCTCTTAACGACTTCTCTTTAGTTTAGCCACCCCACTCTTCCTCCCCGCTGCCACCAATCTGTACAGTATAAATCATATTGTCTCTTGGCTTTCCCTACGAACAGTTTAGGATTCAGCTTTCATAGCTTTGCTTAATCGGTTACACCTGTCCTTTAGCACTACTGCTTCCAAAATTTATTTGCTGCTTTCTCCTTTTCAATTCTCTTCATCCTTATGGCTTTACGCCTTAAAAAAAACCTCTCCTGTCATTTTAGTAGGGTTTGGAGAAGGAGTAAAATTAGATGCATATGTTCAATCTGCTGTCTTAACCCAGAAGCCAGGAAAACTTTTAAATTGAGGCTAAAGAGATTCTATTCCCATTACTGAATCTTGAACATCAGTTGAAGTCAGGAAATTAGTAGCCAGATAGCATAAGGGTTCAGAGCTTAGACCCTGGAATTAAACCTGAGATTGAATCCTGTGTCTGCCACTTGTTGGGTTTCTGACCTTTTGACGTTTACCTAACCTCTCCCAGCCTCAGTCTTTTTCATCTGTACAATAGAGATAATAATATAGCTAATTTATGAGGTTAAAGTACATATACCTACACAATATGCTTCTTACATTGTCTAAAGTCTAGAACATAGTAAGCGCTCAATAAGTTGAGGTAACCTGGGTGCCCATGAAAGGACAGTCAGCAAAGAGAAACTACAGGAAATGAGTTCATGACCTTCTGACTGCATGTTGTTGAGTACTCACTACATACCAGGCAGGGTGCTAGTACTAGGTACGTATATAAGAGAGAACAGAACACATGTAAGGCTAGCCTTTGAGGAGTTTCGAGTGTGGTGGAAGAGAAACAGTAAATAAGCACAGGAAAATATATAATTAAAATTTATGGTAAGTGCTATAAAGGGAAAGAACAGAATGCTATGAAAGAGAATAATAAGGGAGAATTACCTCGGATTAGTCTGTTGGGAAAAGCTCTTAATGACTGAGAATACTGCTTACGCCAAATCCAGACTAACGTCAGAGTGGATCAATAAAATGCACATGCCTTTTAACTATTCAAAGTAAATTAATATTAACTCATCCAAGGGATTAATATAAGTTCAAGAGATTAGAGATGTGACCTTGCTGTCAAGTCATTTAACTTCTTTTGGCCTTAATTTCCTCATCTATAACATAGAAATTGGACAAAATAATCTTTCAACTCGCAGCTTCTACAATTTAGGGCAGTAAGAATATTATAAATAAGGTTAAATATAAAGAGAACAGCGTTTTTCCATTTAGGTCCCATTATATAGTTTTATTACTGAATTTAATTTTTTTCTTTTTAGGAAACCATACAAATCGTTTAGAAGTGATTAAACCAAGAAGTGAAAAATCCTTCCCATCTGCCCCGCCCCCGCCAAGCCCCAGCCCCTCCACAGGGACTCCATGGAGATGATCATTGTTAAGTTGCTAAGTCAGGTTTTTTTCCTGTAGCATCTCTCTGTTCATTTGTTCTTGAGTATATGACATTATGCTCTCAGATATGAAAAGCGTAAATGTATAGAAAACTGAAAGGTAAGTGACAAATTGTTAATAGTGGCTAATATGGCTATTTTCTACTTAATTTTTTCCTCCTAGCATTTCTCTGTTTTTCCACAATTTGCATGTTACTCTTATAATCAGAAAAATTAATTTTATTCAAATAAAATAATGCTAGTTGTAATGAATAATAACAAATATACTTTATCTCTGCTTAATCTTAAAGAGAGAAGTGAGTTATCCATTTGATTAAAAAGTTTGTGTGGAGATAGTTCTAGCTAGTCATTATATTTTACTGCAGCCAAATTGCCTGCGAAGATTTATTCTATAAGTAGGCTTAAAAATATGACAGCCAGATGGTATTTCAAATCTCTGATAACCATATAATATATTCACAAAAGGAAGTACTGGCCTTTATCAGTAAGATCTTCCTTTCTGTAATGAGTTCAGGGGCAGGCTTCAAGGAAAAGAGAAATTTCTCTAACATGTTTTAATAATTAGTAGAGTTGAAGATTTATCAGCCTTAGAAAAGGGATGGTAGATTGAATATTCTGTCTTATCTTCCTTACTGTAAAATTTAATTTTTCTTCTTTTCATCTTAGTTTTATTTACTTTCTGGGAATTATAAGAAGGTCAACAGGAGTTATATATAAACACATATACATACATATATTTACAGATAGATATATATTTTCCCATTAAATGATTCATTTTCGAGCCCATCATGGTCAAATTATATCAGGACTTCTCTAATTCTTTGAGAAGTTCAGGTAGAGTGTCATTATGTAACATTACTGACGAAACTTTAAGGCACTGAGGATGTTCCATGAAGGATGTAGATTGGATCAATACCTGGGTGCTATGGAGCTATCACCAAGGTTTGTGAATTCTTATTCATACCAAGCACAGCCTATGGACTAAATATCTAACATTCACTACTGTTTTTCAAATATTTGTTGATGCTATAGAATTTAATGTAATATGAATTCGTTTAAAGCTATTAAAACATTCTGTCAGCATGCATTTTGTTGATAAATATTTTCTAAAAGTTTGGGAATCATTTATCTAGTGAAATGAGCACTTGATCTGGAATATATATCTTGAGAGACCATAAATATTGCTTTCATGTATAAGAGGTAAGACTACCTCTGGGGTTGACCTTTTAATGAGTTGTGTTCCTCATTTATTTTTCCTCATTTGAAAAATGGAAATAATAATACTACCTATATTTATTCATCTAGGAATTTTGTGAGTCTCATGTGCTTTGAAGATGCTACATACTTTGAAACTATCAGATGGCACTACGATGACAGTTATTATCACAATTGTTCATACAATGATTTGAAGCATAGTGAGAGAAATTGATAGAAATGATTCATCTACCCTCTTACCTCAGGATCAGGGAATCAGGTTCAAGTTTCTTGATTTTTAAGTTCATAAAATTTTAGTTTTTGTTGTTTACTTCAGTAATAATTTATTTAAAAAATAGAAGCAAAATTTCTGAGTCAGCATGACAGAATGAGTACATGCAGAGCTCTCCACCTCTGTTCTAAATACATAGGAATGAGAGATGATATTAAATAATACATATAATCACATTAAAAAATGGTTGAAAAAACTCCCATGGACAAATGCAGAGGGGGAAACTACAGAGATAAGCAGGGCCTGAAGACACATGGTCCTCAGGAAGCTGGGATTGGAAACAGGACAAGGACTACAATGCCTTCATGGGATCAAGGGCTAAACATGCCCCAGTCATGATGAGGATGGAGATCAAGTTTTCTTCTTCAGTATAAGAGACAAGGGCTATTTTCTTTGCTCTCAAATATCACCCATGTCGTGTGTTTAAAAATAGGGAAATAAATGCACCTACTCATCCAAAACCTACTTCGGCTCATGCCTGGTAGCTGAAACAGGTTTCTGTGTGAGACTGGAATTTGAGCTTGTACTATATATACGGTGGATGTATATACAGTAGTAATTGTGCCACCTGAATAGAAGGGAATCCCAAGGCAAAATGGGAGTATGTGACTTGTTTTGAGGCCACACAACCGGTAAGGCAAGGGTGAGGTAGCTAACTCTGCCCTACATACAGGCCAAATATAGGGGAAACCCTTCACCAAAGATTATCCCTCAAACAAAAAGAACATGGGGACACTCGGAGTCATGAAGAATAGTCAACAGAATCTATAAATAAGAAAATTCATAACCAAAGAAAGAGAGCTAACAGAATACTCTGGAAGGGCCTTAAAGTTTAAAACTGTAAAAAAAGAAAAAAAAAAACAATTCCCAAAAGGCAAAGTTATCATTCATAAAACAAGATTAGGAGTTTATGAAAGCAAAAGAGTCAGATATAAAAATGAAACTATTGAAAATCTAGGAAATAAAATATAGTCATGAAATTTAAAAATATAATGGATGGACTATATAATAATTTTGAAAAAGTCAAAGAAAGAATTAATGAATTGGAAGATAGAACAGAAGAAATTTCCCAGGATGCAAAGGCAAAGAGATGTGAAAAATGAAAGCGAATTTGAGAAATATGGAAGACAGAATGGGATGCAGAGCATTAAAAAAAAGTTGAAATTGCAGAAGTCACTAAAGAGAAAGTACAGATTATCTACAGTGATATATCAACCAGATCAGTAGCAGACTCCTCAGCCATAGCAACAGACGCCAGAAAACAATGCAGTTATTGCTTGAAAGTACTGAGAGAGGTCATCATTTGTGCAACTGGAATAAATGTTACATTGAAGTTGTAAAAAAAAAAAGCTCTGAGAAAATAAATGTAAACATAAAAATTAATACTCAGAAAAATTAAAAGGGAGATTTAAAGAAATCACATTTTTAGCTATTTGAGGACTAAGAAAGCTTACCATACACAAAGGCTTATTGAAAGAACTATTGAAAGATGAATTTCAGCAAGAAGAAAAGTGAACCCAGAAGGAAGAATTGTGATGCAAGAATTCTGAGTGTGCCAATAAATCTGAAAAGTATATTGATAACTCTAAAGCTATAGTAATCAAAACCGCATGGTATTGGCACAAAAACAGAAACACAGATCAGGGGAACAGAATCAAGAGCCCAGAAATAAACCTACACATCTATGAAGAGTTAATTTTCGACAATGGAGCCAAGAACATACAATGGAGAAGGGAAAGTCTCTTCAATAAATGGTGTTGGGAAAAATGGACAGCCACATGCAAAAGAATGAACATAGACCATTATCTTACATCATACACAAAAATTAATTCAAAAATGGATTATAGACTTGAGTGTAAGACCTGAAATCATGAAACTTCTAGAAGAAAACATAGGCGGTATGCTCCTTGACATTGGTCTTAGGAGCATATTTTCAAGTACCATGTCTGACCAGGCAAGGAAAACAATAGAAAAAATAAACAAATGAGACTACATCAAACTAAAAAGCTTCTGCACAGCAAAGGAAATGACTAACAGAATGAAAGGACAACCTGACAATTGGGAGAAGACATTTGCAAACCATATATCTGATAAGGGGTTAATCTCCAAAACATGTAAAGAATTCATACATCTCAACAACAAAAAAAACTAACAACCCAATTAAAAAATGGGCAAAATATCTGAACGGACATTTCTCCAAAGAAGATATACAGTTGGCCAACAGGCACATGAAAAGATGTTCAACATCACTAATTATCGGGGAAATGCAAATCAGAACTACAATGAGATATGGCCTCAAGCCTGTCAGAATGGCTATAATTAACAAGACAGGAATCAACCAGTGTTGGGGAGGATGTGGAGAAAAGAGAACTTTCATACACTGCTGGTGGGAATGCAAACTGGTGCAGCCACTGTGGAAAACAGCATGGAGATTCCTCAAAAAATTAAGAATAGAACTAACATACGATCCAGCTATTCCTCTGCTGAGTATTTATCCAAAGAACTTGAAAACACAAATGCATACAGATACATGCACCCTTATGTTCATCGCAGCATTATTCACAATAGCCAAGACTTGGAAGCAACCTGCATGTCCATCAAGGCATGAATGGATAAAGAAGATGTGCTATATAGACACAGTGAAACACTACTCAGCCATAAGAAATGATGAAATCTGGCCATTTGTGACAACATGGATGGACTTTGAGGGTATTATGCTAAGTGAAATAAGTCAGAGGGAGAAAGTCAAATACCATGTGGTCTCACTCATAAATAGAAGACAAAAACAACAACAAACAAACACATAGAGACAGAGACTGTATTGGTGGTTACCACAGCAGAAATGCGGAGGGAGGATGGCAAAGGGGTGATTAGGCACATGTGTGGTGATGGATTGTAATTAGTCTTTGTGTGGTGAACATGATGTAATCTACACAGAAATCTAAATATAATGATGTACACCTGAAATTTATATAATGTTATAAAGTGCTACTGCCATAAAATAAATAAATGTTGATTGTATAAATAATAATAATGACAATAATAATACAACAGAGAACTAAGGATCTGAACAATAATTACATGGATATTAGAGGACATCAAAGGGAATGAGAGGTGCTAATATCCTTTTCTTATTTAGAAGGAAGATAGAGATTCTGAGTAAGTTTAGATTTTAATAGAAAATGTATGTTTAAACATTTACTTTTGAGGGGCTGGCCTGGTGGTGCAGCAGTTAAGTGTGCATGTTCTGCTTCAGAGGCCCAGGGTTTGCCGGTTAGGATCCCGGGTGCAGACATGTCACCGCTTGACAAGCCATGCTGTGGTAGGCGTCCCACATATAAAGCAGAGGAAGATGGGCACAGATGTTAGCTCAGGGCCAGCCTTCCTCAGAAAAAAGAGGAGGATTGGCAGATGTTAGCTCAGGGCTAATCTTCCTCAAAAAAAAAAAAAAATTGATATTTGATTATTCAGTTAATCTTTCAAAGAATGGAAATAGAATACACAAATTCTAAGTCAATAAAGAGAAAAACAGAAACAAAACAGCTTTATGAGACTAGGCAGGAAGGAAAAAATAATAAGGAGGAAAAATATGGAAAATGTAAAGTAAGATGTTAGAAATATTTCAGAACAATCTCATAAATATAAATAAATAACCCACCCATTCAAAGATATACACTCAGATTAAATTTTAAAAATTTAGCTATGTGCAGTTTAGAGAGACACATATAAAACAAAATTATATAGAAATGCCAAAAATGAAGAGATTTAAAAGTAATCAGACAAATACTAATCAAAAGACAGCTAGTACAACATTAGTTAAACCAGAAATTGTAGAATATAAAATTAAAAACATTAAGAGGGACAAGGAGAAAAGCATCCTTAAAAAGGTAAAAATCTCACCAGAAATGTAATAATATAACAAGAAAGACTCAAAGTATATAAATTAAAAAATTCAGAATTATAAGAAAAGAAATGCAAACCCACAGATACCATGGGACCCTGCTAGATTTTTAATAGATGTCGCTCAGAAATAGACAGAGTAAAAAGATAAAAATTGGGATGAGCCAAGATGGCGCCGTGAGTAGTCCTCTTTGTCTCTCGCCCTTCGAGTCTACAATTATTTGGACACTTATCGCTTGACAAAGGATATCCAGACAGCATCTCAGGACGTCTGAGACACTCACGCGACTATACATCGGAAGGCGGATGGACTTTCCTCCGGGAGGATGTGGAAATAGGTGAGGGCTCTCCGACCCCGACGGGCAGCCTGGTACCCGCAAGCGGCTTTCTTCCAACGGATGCCCCCAGAGGATCCACGCACGTCTAGGGCAGGAGCGAGAACACAACAGAGGAGCGACGGTGGAAACAGGTGACCAGAACCCTACCTAAACCCCCTGCAATTACTCCTAAACGCAGAGGGAAACTTTGGAGTTGCACACCTGAGCCCGCGGGGAGAGTCTCTCCCCGCCATTGGCGGGGGGATCCAGCCTGGTGCTCGGGGCGCCCGGAGGGTCCCAGAGAGAGACACGGAGGGCACGGAGATCTCCCAGCTGCCGTTGCCCGCCCCGTGGGACTAGGGATTGCCGGAGATCTCGGAGAGGACCGGGGCCGGGGGAAGTTTCAAAGGCCAGTTCTGCAACCCGGAGGGGAAGCGCCGGAGCTCCGCCCGGGCAGCAGACAAAACTCCCTGTCTGCCATTGGCAGA